>NC_057802.1:430108555-430236327 GCF_018294505.1 Triticum aestivum
ATAATGAGAAAGCACGTCAGGACGCACTTGACCTGTTGGATGAGGAGCGTGACCTTGCGGCGGCTCGCTCGGCGATTTACCAGCAAGATCTGCGCCGTTATCACAACCGTCGGGTTAAAACCAGAACCTTTCAAGAAGGCGACTTGGTGCTCCGGCTTATCCATGATCAAACGGATATGCATAAGCTATCCCCACCTTGGGAAGGGCCCTTTGTGGTCAGCAAGAATCTAAACAATGGATCATACTACCTTATCGATGTTTGAGACCACAAGGACTCACCCACATCGGAGGAGGAGACCCGCCGGTCGTGGAATATTGCTCATCTTCGCCCTTATTACACCTGAGCCACCGGCTCTTGTGATGTACATATCTTGACAATGTATATATTATGATGAATATAATAAAGTTGGCATCCCTGATAAAGCAGGGCCTCTGTCGTTTCATTTCTGATAATAATGAGTCTGTATGGACACTTCATATGGTCACTTGGGGGCTTCCTGCTCATTGAGCATAGCTATACTACCCTTTGATCAGGCTTACAGGCTAGGCTGTAAACATCACTTGGGGACTTCCTGTTCAAACATAGGTGTATTCACCAAAGAGAACATAGCGTCACTACCCTCTTAACTGGCTTGGAACACCAGGTGTATCCACCAAAGTTTCTGGGTTATCTTGTTCAAACATAGGTGTATTCACCAAAGAGGACATAACCTTTTCTGGCGTGGAATGCCAGGTGTATTCACCAAAACTTTCCAGGTTATCTTGTTCAAACATAGGTGTATTCACCAAAGAGGACATAACCTTTTTCCGGCTTGGAAGCCAGGTGTATTCACCTAAAAACCCGGGCTATCCTGCCTTTTTAAGTCTGCCACTCCGCCCAGGTAATCCTGGAATGACCCGCCGTACTTTTGACAGTCAATCTTATGCAAGACCCTGCACTTGTCAAAGTTAAAATGATGATTGGTCATCTGAGGCCCGGCTTATAAGGTTTAAAAGGTTTTAACTCAGCGGCCGTGCGGCCCATGAAAGCACTTGAGATTTAGGCTTGGCGGCCTATGAAAGCCTTGTTTTTTTCCTGATTTGTTATTTTTATTTGAACATTTTTTGGGGTTCATCTTTATACCATATTGACATATGGTTTTAAACAATTCAGGCCATGTAGCCTCACTCTGTATGGCTCATATTTGAGTATATCAGTGGTTTCCAATAACACGGCCTGGCTTTGGACTTTAAGTCGCCAGTATATGATGATATTAAATCCTTGGAAGCGTTGTGCTCCGAGTTTTGGGATATTACCCCTTGCTGCATCCGGCGTTGTAAGCCGGCAGTATATGACAAACAGGGCATTATGTGCTCAAATCTTTTGGGTTGTCACCCTTACTGCACTGGTATGGTAAGCCGGCAGTGTGGCCAAATATCATAGGTATGATATTTTTGTTCTATATGGTAATAGTTAAACCAGCCCTGGTTATGGACTTTTATAGTCACCACCAGGTTTATGTTGGACATTATGACCCGCCTGGCGGTAAACCGCCAGAGCTATTTTGTGATCTGTTTTTTATGCAGAACAAAGAAATATAATCCGCCCTACATAATTGTATCATATGCATAAGTGGCTTGTCTTCAACTGGCGGATCAACAGTGTTATGTAACACAAAACGTGCATGATGGTACGGCAGATCAGAGTTCAACTCAACTATTACATGGCTCAGCGAGCCCAAATGTTTAAGTGTTTTTTTCGGAAGATTAAATATATGAACCGCCCAGCAGATCAACTGTGACGCCCCCGATTTGACCGTACACTAATCATGCACGCAAATGTGTACGATCAAGATCAGGGACTCACGGGAAGATATCACAACACAACTCTACAACATAAATAAGTCATACAAGCATCATAATACAAGCCAGGGGCCTCGAGGGCTCGAATACAATTGCTCGATCATAGACGAGTCAGCGGAAGCAACAATATCTGATTACAGACATAAGTTAAACAAGTTTGCCTTAAGAAGGCTAGCACAAAAGTAGCAACGATCGAAAAGGCAAGGCCTCCTGCCTGGGACCTCCTAACTACTCCTCGAAGCCCAAATCCATGTAGAATCATCCTCGGGATCTCTAGCTCCTGGACTCCAGCATCTGGTTGCGACAATCAGGTATAGAAAGGGGAAAAGAGGGAGAATAGCAACCGTGAGTACTCATCCAAAGTACTCACAAGCAAGGAGCTACACTACATATGCATGTGTATATGTGTAAAGGGCCATAACAGTGGACTGAACTGCAGAATGCCAGAATAAGAGGGGGATAGCTAATCCTGTCGAAGACTACGCTTCTGGCAGCCTCCATCTTGCAGCATGTAGAAGAGAGTAGATTGAAGTCCTCCAAGTAGCATCGCATAGCATAATCCTACCCGGCGATCCCCTCCTCGTCGCCCTATTAGAGAGCGATCACCGGGTTGTATCTGGCACTTGGAAGGGTGTATTTTATTCAGTATCCAGTTCTAGTTGTCATAAGGTCAAGGTACAACTCCGGGTCGTCCTTTTACCGAGGGACACGGCTATTCGAATAGATAAACTTCCCTGCAGGGGTGCACCACATAACCCAACATGCTCGATCCCATTTGGCCGGACACACTTTTCTGGGTCATGCCCGGCCTCGTAAGATCAACACGTCGCAGCCCCACCTAGGCTCAACAGAGAGGTCAGCACGCCGGTCTAAACCTATGCGCGCAGGGGTCTGGGCCCATCGCCCTATGCACACCTACACGTTGCGTACGCGGCCGGAAGCAGACCTAGCCCCCTTAATACAAGCGCGAGCTTACGGTCCAATGCGGCACGCGCCACTCAGTCGCTGACGTCAAAAGAGCTTCGGCTGATACCACGACGTCGGGATACCCATAACTACTCCCGCGTAGATGGTTAGTGCGTATAGACCAAATGGCCAGACTCAGATCAAATACCAAGATCTCGTTAAGCGTGTCAAGTATCTTCGAACGCCGACCAGGGCCAGGCCCACCTCTCTCCTAGGTGGTCTCAACCTGCCCTGTCGCTTCGCCATAAAGTAACAGTCGGGGGCCGTCAGGAACCCAGGCCCACCTCTGTAACATCCCAAATTTTCAATTTGGAATGTTATACATAGATCATCATTTGCATATCATATTTTATTGCATTTTGACAAATCCTCGATAAATCCTAAGCAACTCAAGGACCCTCGGAGAGAGTTGGGGACTTTCTCGAATTTTCTTATTTGATTTTTCAACCGAGGATTGGGATTTTAATTATTTTTCTCTCCGGAAAAATATTTCATTTCAATAAACGAGAGGAGAAAATATGTCTTCTCCAAAACAATTGAAATACTGGAGGAAAAAGGTTAAAATCATTATTTTAAATTATTTGGATTTTATTTGCAAATTTTATTGCATTTAAAAAATATGCATGTTTTCAAAATATTTATTTTTGAGTTTAAAAATGTTCACCCTATTCTAGATTTTCTAACTAGACGGGGAAAATTTATTTCATATTTTTCTGATTTTTATTTATGTTTCTACACAATATTTTCCGTGGAACTTATTTTAAAAAAAATTACGCGCCCGCGCCGACTCGGCCGAGCCCAGCCGACGGCCCGCCCGCGGCCTCTCCTCCTCCCGCACGGAGCCGCGCCGCCCGAGTCCGGCCGCCGCACGCCACCGCCGGCCGACCCCTTCCCCAAGTCGCCGCCGCCCCTCCCCTCTTTATATACCCCCCTCTCTTTTCTCCTCACCCGAGCCGCCGCCGCCGCCGCCCGCATCCCGCCGCCGCCGCCCGCATCCCGCCGCCGCCGCCCGCCGTTTGCCTCGCCGCCCGCCGCCGGGAGCGCCCGTGCCCGGAGCCCCTCGCCGCCGGAGCCCTCCCCGAGCCCCGCACCCCGCCGCCCGAGCCCTGCCCGCCGGAGCCTCGCCGGAGCCCCGACGAGGTACTGCTGCCGCCGGCCGTTTTGCTATTGACCGGTTTTCTGTAAAAAAAACCTTTTAAAAAAAACCTAGATCGGTTTTTTTTCGGTTTTCTTATTTCACGAGCGTTCACCGAACCGTTCGTTTTAACGAACGCGTTCGTCGGTTTTTCTCTGTTAACGAACGTCCGTTATTTAACCGTTCGTCCGTTTTTCTTTTCGTCGGATTTTTCTCGGATTCGATTTCTGATCGAATTTTCGAATCTGTTTAACTTCTCGCTCGTTTATCGGAATCAGGCGATTCAAGCGCCTAGAGTTTCGTCTCGAAATTCTCTTTCCGTTTAACCTACTCAAACAAGTTTTTGCTACAGTAAAATTTGACCTAGATCCAGATTAGCAAACGAAATTTCTTTCTTTCGCCGTTTGATTTTCGTTGCTTCTTTCGAGTTGATTCTTTTTGCAAACCGGAGTTCTTAAGTTGAACTTTCTGGTTGGATCTTTCATTCAAGTTTTACCTATGCATTAGTTGAGTACTGATTGTATGCTTGTTTGTTTGCGATAGAGTACCCGGAGTGTGCCGCTTGTTACTTCGACTCGCTAGGTTTTGCGGATCATCAGCAAGGCAAGTAACACTTTGATCATACCCCGTTCATACCCAGTTTTATTGCATTAGATCTGTTTTCCTCAAACACATTGCATGATTAGGATCTAATTAAACTGTGGGTATTGGGAAGTAGTTGAGGTAGTACCTATTACCTGTTTTATTTATCAAACCCTTGGGAGATTCTTCTACGTTGCTATTATATTGCCATGCTATGCTCGTAGACGTGGATTGGGTTTGAGAGACATTCATGACAGATGTGAGATTGATAATAATGGTTCAAACTTAAGGTGGCAACTAAAACTCACATCTGGGTGGATTGAGGCACCTGGAGAACCCAGTGTTGTCTGTTTGTATAAGGTCCGCCACCCAGGCTCAAAGGGATCATAAGATTATTCATGCTAGAAACTTCCGTGTGTAGCCGCAAGCTATTATGGGCTCTAGCATAGCTGAGTAGGTTACAGGATCTCTCGAAGAGGTGGACTAGCAGATGTAGGGGAAAGTAGGTGTACCGGTCCATCCAGAGTAGAGAGTGATTGTTTCTGAAAGACTGTGTCTCGGTCATCCGTTTCTCAAACATCATGCAGTGCGAGAATCAAGCGGAGGCAATCGAGTCTTGTGGGGAAAAGTGCACAAACCTCTGCAGAGTGTACAAACTGATCATGATTAGCCGTGTCCCCGGTTATGGACAACTTGAGTATCTAGTATCTGGATTATCATTTGAATCTCATCACCGTGATACTTTTAATTAATTTTGCTGGGTTAATGATGATACTTAATTGGGATTGAGTTGGAGGTACCTTCTCAATGTTTCAACCACCATGATAGTTAAATAAAATTTATTCCTTTGCAGTAGGATAAAATTGGCTTTTCGCAAAACTGTAACCATAGAGCCTTTCCACCAGCCATATATGCATATAGTATAGCATTATTATTGTTCATTGCTCTCTATGTGTTACATTGCCAGCATATTCTATGTGCTGACCCGTTTCGGGCTGCAACGTTTCATGTTGCAGACTTTTCAGACGACGAGTAAGGTGCTGTAATAAGTGTGTGATGCCGCTGGAGTTGATGGACTCACTTATCTTCCAAGTCTTCCGCTGTTATCGTTATTAGATGGCCTTAAGCCATGTTTATTCTTAATCTCTTCGGAGATATTCGATGTAATAAGTGTGTGATTGCTACTCTGTTATAAATCCTCCATTTGTACTGTGCGTGTCAGCATTACTGATCCAGGGATGACACTGGTGCACAGCAGCACAAGCCATTTGAGGTCTGGTCGCTACAACCTCTACCGGGGTGGAGCCACCTGTCCTTTCAGCCCCCTCATCAGAATCACTTGCGGGTACTCCTCGAGCCGACCCGACTTTAGTCACCACATGTGTCATGTATATAAAGTATATAGTATATACCCGTGATCACCTCCCGAAGCGATCACGGCCCAGTAGTATAGCATGGCAGATGGACAAGGGTGTAGGGCCACTGATGGAACACTAGCATCCTATACTAAGCAGTAGGATAGCAGGTAAAGGTAACAACAGTAGTAGCAAGGACAGGCTATGCATCAGGATAGGATTAACGCAAAGCAGTAACATGCTACACTACTCTAATGCAAGCAGTATAGAGAAGAATAGGCGATATCTGGTGATCAAGGGGGGGCTTGCCTGGTTGCTCTGGCAAGTAGGAGGGGTCGTCAACTCCGTAGTCGAACTGGGCAGCAGCAGTGTCGGTCTCGTAGTCTACCGGAGAGAAGAGGGGGAAGAAACAGTAAATACAATGCAAACATAAACATGACGATGCGTGACATGACAATGAACAGTGCGAGGTGTGTCCTAACGCGACAGTAGGTGGTACCGACGAAGGGGGGGAACATCCGGGAAAGTATTCCCGATGTTTTGCGTTTTCGGACAGATGGACCGGAGGGGGAAAGTTGCGAGTTCGATAGGTTGGGGAGGTGTGGTGGACGAACGGACTGCGTATCCGGGTTCGTCTCGTCGTTCTGAGCAACTTTCATGTAGAAAGTATTTTAATCCGAGTTACGGATTAAAAAAATATGATTTTCTAAAGATTTTAATAATTTCTGGAATTTAATTAATTATTTAATTCAATTTGAAATTTGGATTTATGACATCAGCATGATGTCATGCTGACGTCAGCAGTCAACGTTGACCGTTGACCTGGTCAACCTGACAGGTGGGTCCCACCTGTCAGGGGCTGTTACCTAATTAACTACTGTTTAGTTAAATTAATTATCTAATTAGATTAATTTAAACAGGATAAATTAACTTAATTAATTTAGTTAATTAATTAATTAAATTTATTTTTATTATTTGTTTTATTTATATATTTAATAATTAATAATTAATTTATTATTTTTATTATTATTATATTATTTATTTTTTTAATCATTTTATTATTATTTTATTATTTTTTATAAATAAACGTTCTGGGCCGGGCCCCACATGTCAATGGCCCTAGGAGCCTAACGGGCGAATGGGTTACGGGCATGGGGGCGCAGGGGCGCTGGCGAAACGGGGCGGAGCCCTAGGGTGCGGGCGTAACCCGCCGAGGTGACGCAGCGGAGCCGGGCGCGGGCGCCAGCGGCCAGGGGCCGCACGAGCGCCGGCCGGAATAGGGCGATGGGGCGGAGGGGACCGGAGCCGTGGGCGCGCGTGCGCAGGCGGGCGGGGCGGACGGGCGAGGTGCTGTGGCCGCACGTGCAGGCGGCGACGGGCGCAGCGGGACGGCGGGGGCAGTGACGGGAGGGAGGCCACGGCCGAGTGAGCTCCAGGCGCGGGTGCGGGCTCGCGTGTGGCCGTGCATCGCAACGACGGTGCGGGGCGCCGAGCGCGCGGTGAGGGCGGCACGCACGCACGGAGGAGGAGAGGGAGGAGGGAGGTGGCGGCTCACAGGGGAGCGGGAGGGGCATGGCAGTGGGCTCGGGGACGATCCGTGGGGAGGAGGACGGCGACGACGTGCGGCGGGGCGACGAGATCCGGCGGCGGGGTGGACGTAGGCGATGGCGTCCGGTGTGCGGTCGCCCCGGTCGGCATGGCTCGAGGAGGCCGGCGGGGAAGAGAAGATGGGGCGGCGCCGGCGATGCTGGCGAGTGGCGCCGGGGCGGTCCGGCGAAGACGGGTTCAATCCCGGCGGCGTCGGGGCAAGGTGACGGAGGCGTTCAAGCCCGATCCCGATTGGATCGGGGGAGAGGGAGAAGTGGGGTGTCGGTGCCTAGGGTTCGGTGGGGAGTGGAGGGTTAAGGGAGTGAGGGGCCCAGATGGGCCAGTGGGCTGGCCGGCTGGGCCGTTTGGCCCAGTTGGCCTAGGGTTTTCCCCTTATTTATTTATTTTGTCTGCTTTTCTTTTCTTATTTTTCTTTCTACAAGTTTATATTACTTTAGTTTTATAAAACATAAAAGTTGCACCTAAATTAGTATTACTAATTATACCTCGGTCACAAAAAGGTTTAACCCCCAAATAAAATAGTTTAGTATTTTATAAAATACAAAAGGCATTTATCTAGTTGTTTTAGCTACTGCTTAAATCATTTTAGAGCATTCAAACATTTTATAAAAGTGTGGTTTCTTCACCTTAATTACCTATGCATTATTTGTCACCGTTTGTACTCTTTAGTTTTGACATTTGAAAACCTTACTAGTTTGACTTTATTTTAAATTTGAATTCTGAATCGGTTTTGAACTATCGAGAGTTTATCAACAGTAAGCGAGGTGACGTGGCATCGTTAACGTGGGATTACTATAGCCTGATTATCCGGGCGTCACAATTCTCCTCCACTACAAGAAATCTCGTCCCGTGATTTAGGAGCGGTTATAAGGGGGTAGGGATCTGGTTACGAAATTCTAACGATTTTTCTCGGTCATAGTTGCCCTTCTCGAAGAGGTCGACCCACTACATTGATGTCTTCAGTCCTCTGCTTCAGGTCATCATGATGAAGTTTGTCGTCCTTCCTTCAGGATCTTCACCGTACTTACGAAAGGGTGAGAAGGGAAAACCCTATAAGGACGGATTCTAACAAGATCGAGCATCAAGCGGTTAACCCAGGGGGAGAAGCATAAGTATCTCTCGAATTGAAACCTAAGAAGATGTCGAGAGCAAAGTAAGAAGGTACCATGAGAAGTTTCAAACCGATAGGCAAGCGTTCGATGCCTATCAGAAGGTGAAAGGGGTTCAGAGCAACGAGAATAAGTATTGCGTCTGATACCCGAATAGATCACTAGGAAGGTGGCCCGCGAATACGGAGCCAAGTGCGAGGAATAACCATTAGAAACAGGGTTGTATAGTAGAGTCAGGTTTCGATCCTGTGGAACTGTGGGTTATGGGCCCACCATGTGGGTTTTTTTATTAGGAGCAGTGACATCTTGCATGGTCATGATAGCAAGGCATGTCAGAGATTAACCTGTCAGTTATATGTCAGCAACATCGTCGGTACCAAGGGCGAGGGACGAAGAGAACCATTTTCCTGCTCGTTGAAACGAGGCGGACCATTAGGCAAAGTTCTCGTCCATCGGTGGTTACCGAAATGTCACCAACAATAATAACAGTGTCTTACTGACAGAGTTGTACACCGAGGTGTTTACATAAGCAGGAGAATATTACTGCTTAGATCATATAGATCACCAGAAAGGTTAAACCAAACAATGGAAAGGAAAATATGATTATCAGATTAAACGGAATAATGGAAAGGAAAATGTGTTTAAACACATATTTCAAGGGTATATCCTTCCCAAGGACAAGCAGAGCATGATATCCATGACATGATATAATGTAGAAAAATCTTTAGGTACGGGAGAGAATTTTCATGACATTACCCATACAGCGGTGTTTGGATAATTGAGCAAGAAACATTTAGTATTGGGCTTCAAATGTTCTTGTTGAAAATTGGAGTACCATAGACATGCTTTGAGATAGCATTGACATGGTCAACAGGTGAAGATCAGAATTTGGAAACAAAAAGGATCCATCAGGAACAACTTATAGAATAAGTCTTACAATTTCCCCATGGAAGAATAGCTAACCTTGCTAAAAAGGAAAACTTATAACACTAGGTCCTGCGGCCAGGTGTGTTAGGCATGACGTCACTTTACCGGGTCATAAATAGACCAATGTTACAACTCTTGGAAATATGTTCCAACCATCATATCTGACCGAGATTCAGATCTGATTGGTGTCAGGATACCTCAGACTCAGGATGTCTGAGAAGAAAAGTGCAACACAAATTGATGGGATGACATAGTAAGATTCTCGGGAAATGAACTATGAAAGCAAGTTCCGAAACAAAAGTTCATCATTAAACCAAGGAGAGGGTTAGGAGGTGGCTGATGGACTCAGCGACATTCCATTGAGAGTTCCAAAAGATGGATTTCCACAACTATGTGAACAAGGAGATAACATTAGCTAGATCGAATGACTTAATGATGTATGCTCGAGGAAAACATACACAGTTAAACATTGGTTGAAATGTGCACCCGAAATGTGGGCTAGGTAGCACGATCAATGTTCGAATGATGATTCATTAAGCCATAGACGTAGAACGAAACTATAGACCAATAAC
Organism: Triticum aestivum; assembly: GCF_018294505.1. Classification (NCBI taxonomy): domain Eukaryota; kingdom Viridiplantae; phylum Streptophyta; class Magnoliopsida; order Poales; family Poaceae; genus Triticum; species Triticum aestivum. Next base: position 430,118,652 of record NC_057802.1, read on the forward strand.
TTCAAAGCAATAGGGTTGCTAGAAGTTTAGAATTTACACGTCACAGACCATTTGTCGGTATTTCGTTTAGAAACAACACGGGCACCAAGAAAGAATGGTGATGGTGAGAAGTATCACTGTACCAAGAATTCTTAAGAGGTGGAGTAATGCTCACGACATTCTTGACATCGAAGATGGTAATACTCCACGGTTGAACATAACATAGGTTGGATAGCAGGGAAATCAAGATACAACACAAAATATGAACAAGTTTGTGTTGAGGGGAGGCAAGAATGTTGTCGATGATAACACAATTCATCGAGGGGCAAGGATGGTATTTCTCATCCTGAATTTCGACACACAACTTGGAAGAATTCAAATTGTTGACAATGATCACGACAAATTTGTCGAGAGGTTTTCAAGAAGATGTAATTGATCGACGATGACATCAAGTCAAAGGAATGATGAAGCGAAAATTTATTGGAACCAGGGGTACGACACAAACTTGAAATCAAGCTTGTTGTTCAAGGCGAACTAATATGATGAGGAAGATCGATGTAAGCTTAGCTCATCGTCAAAAATTGTGCTTCAGGAAGAAGGACCATGTAGCACAGTTATAATTTAGCACGATAATGATATAGCCGATAAGGCTAGGAATGACTTGAAGGTTTATTAAACTCGCAAGCAACAAGAATTACTTAGAGTTATTGAATCGGAGTGCGGAATCGATTCACTTGTCGGTGTTCTCGAGTGACTAATAACTCAGAGCCCGTGGAAAATTGGAATCAGTGAGAATGTAGCACTTGATGAAGAACTCATAAGAAGTTATGCAGTTCCATGATAATCTCGAGATACCAGGGGGTAATACTCGACGACAGATCAAGGTAGAGGTTGGACTAGGGGATTGTTCTACAGAAGACAATTGCTCAAACTTGCACGAGAAACGGAATCAAGGAGAAACATGGTCGGAACCACGTCCATGGATACCAGATGAACTTATTACAAGGGGGTAATTATTATAAGAGAAGCTTCCATGATAGGATCTACATCATGTCCATGGGCATGAACACAAAGGTTCAAGGTCGACTCCCACTTCTTCAATGCATAACCTTCCATTCGCCTCTCGTATTTCTATAATGACATTAGTTGTCGGAAGTTTTACCTGGTGCAATACCAGATAAGTATGTCCCGCGAAATCTTTCGGGTTCACACAGATTAAGGAAGGCATAGGTTCAACCCATCGGGGCATCGTAGAAAGATATACTACAAACTTCAGGAGTAAATAACACAAGCTCAAAAGTAGAGCATGGTTGACAAAGCAGAGAATACAATTTACCAAAGGTATTATGTAGCCGAGGAAAAGCTCACCAGCTTATTTAATATGGAGGACATTGTCGGATAAAATCCGACAAAAGGGTCTGGTGGTCCACAAGGGATCTGATGTGAGCATCAGTACTCAACCAGAGGAAGAAGAATGCAAGGAGATCAGACTATAGAAACAACTGACTAACTCACAAGCTCAAATGCAAAGGAATTATGAATTCCAAGACAAGGGATCAGAAGCAATGCTCTGATTAGGGATGGATAAGTTGAATAGCCTTAGGGGTACAATCGATGACAGTTTGATTGGTCGAGATCCAGCTCATGTTAAAGATGTCTGAGCCGGAAGGATGAATTCTAGGATCTGATTGAGGAATGCGAGCATTCGCAACATATTGAATCAATGGACTCAAAAAGATAATGACAAAGGGTGCCAATAAGATTTCGAGACTTATGGGATTAATCGTAATGCTAGTAAGCAAGAATTTCAAGAGCAACAGGCTGCTGAGGATTTTCGGAAGATCGAATGGTATTTCAAAGACTTTGTGAAATACATGAATCATTTGGGGATGAGCGGATACTCGATAAGTGCGAGAAATTATTCGTAGGGGTATTCAGGTGACAAAGAACAACAAGGCAGTAAGCTCAAAGGATTTTCGGAACAACAGAGAGAATTTCGGGGTATCTTGTAATAACAGGATCAACTGGGAAACATTGTATGAGTGGCGAGTATACGTGGTTATCCATAGGAGTTTATCGATGAAAGGGAATTGCAAAGGCAGAGGGCACAAGGGTCTCGGGAATGATCGAAGAGTATCTTCAACATCTTCTGGTGCAGTTGGCGACCATCTGTGAAAAAGGGCTCTCCGGGAGAAAGTATTTACGAGAACCTACAGTTAGTCCTTTAAGAAAAATTCACTTAACCCGAATAGGAGAGAGATCAGAGTCCCAGAGTATAGGCAAGGAGTAAAAGATCCTAATACCACCCAATGGCGACGTGGGCCCGTAAGACACACAGCCATGTTAGTAAAAGTTTTTGCAATGTCTAGACTCGACTTCGGCCAAAGAGTTGGAAGGGGGGTTCCTACAGGCAGTTGGCTCTGATACCAACTTGTGACGCCCCCGATTTGACCGTACACTAATCATGCACGCAAATGTGTACGATCAAGATCAGGGACTCACGGGAAGATATCACAACACAACTCTACAACATAAATAAGTCATACAAGCATCATAATACAAGCCAGGGGCCTCGAGGGCTCGAATACAATTGCTCGATCATAGACGAGTCAGCGGAAGCAACAATATCTGATTACAGACATAAGTTAAACAAGTTTCCCTTAAGAAGGCTAGCACAAAAGTAGCAACGATCGAAAAGGCAAGGCCTCCTGCCTGGGACCTCCTAACTACTCCTCGAAGCCGAACTCCATGTAGAATCATCCTCGGGATCTCTAGCTCCTGGACTCCAGCACCTGGTTGCGACAATCAGGTATAGAAAGGGGAAAAGAGGGAGAAAAGCAACCGTGAGTACTCATCCAAAGTACTCGCAAGCAAGGAGCTACACTACATATGCATGTGTATATGTGTAAAGGGCCATATCAGTGGACTGAACTGCAGAATGCCAGAATAAGAGGGGGATAGCTAATCCTGTCGAAGACTACGCTTCTGGCAGCCTCCATCTTGCAGCATGTAGAAGAGAGTAGATTGAAGTCCTCCAAGTAGCATCGCATAGCATAATCCTACCCGGCGATCCCCTCCTCGTCGCCCTGTTAGAGAGCGATCACCGGGTTGTATCTGGCACTTGGAAGGGTGTATTTTATTCAGTATCCAGTTCTAGTTGTTATGACGTCAAGGTACAACTTCGGGTCGTCCTTTTACCGAGGGACACGGCTATTCGAATAGATAAACTTCCCTGCAGGGGTGCACCACATAACCCAACACGCTCGATCCCATTTGGCCGGACACACTTTTCTGGGTCATGCCCGGCCTCGTAAGATCAACACGTCGCAGCCCCACCTAGGCTCAACAGAGAGGTCAGCACGCCGGTCTAACCCTATGCGCGCAGGGGTCTGGGCCCATCGCCCTATGCACACCTGCACGTTGCGTACGCGGCCGGAAGCAGACCTAGCCCCTTAATACAAGCGCGAGCTTACGGTCCAATGCGGCGCGCGCCACTCAGTCGCTGACGTCAAGAAGGCTTCGGCTGATACCACGACATCGGGATACCCATAACTACTCCCGCGTAGATGGTTAGTGCGTATAGACCAAATGGCCAGACTCAGATCAAATACCAAGATCTCGTTAAGCGTGTTAAGTATCTGCGAACGCCGACCAGGGCCAGGCCCACCTCTCTCCTAGGTGGTCTCAACCTGCCCTGTCGCTTCGCCATAAAGTAACAGTCGGGGGCCGTCAGGAACCTAGGCCCACCTCTACCGGGGTGGAACCACCTGTCCTTTCAGCCCCCTCATCAGAATCACTTGCGGGTACTCCTCGAGCCGACCCGACTTTAGTCACCACATGTGTCATGTATATAAAGTATATAGTATATACCCGTGATCACCTCCCGAAGCGATCACGGCCCAGTAGTATAGCATGGCAGACGGACAAGAGTGTAGGGCCACTGATGGAACACTAGCATCCTATACTAAGCAGTAGGATAGCAGGTAAAGGTAACAACAGTAGTAGCAAGGACAGGCTATGCATCAGGATAGGATTAACGCAAAGCAGTAACATGTTACACTACTCTAATGCAAGCAGTATAGAGAAGAATAGGCGATATCTGGTGATCAAGGGGGGGCTTGCCTGGTTGCTCTGGCAAGTAGGAGGGGTCGTCAACTCCGTAGTCGAACTGGGCAGCAGCAGTGTCGGTCTCGTAGTCTACCGGAGAGAAGAGGGGGGAGAAACAGTAAATACAATGCAAACATAAACATGACGATGCGTGACATGACAATGAGCAGTGCGAGGTGTGTCCTAACGCGACAGTAGGTGGTACCGGCGAAGGGGGGAACATCCGGGAAAGTATTCCTGATGTTTTGCGTTTTCGGACAGATGGACCGGAGGGGGAAAGTTGCGAGTTTGATAGGTTGGGGAGGTGTGGTGGACGAACGGACTGCGTATCCGGATTCGTCTCGTCGTTCTGAGCAACTTTCATGTAGAAAGTATTTTAATCCGAGTTACGGATTAAAAGATATGATTTTCTAAAGATTTTAATAATTTCTGGAATTTAATTAATTATTTAATTCAATTCGAAATTTGGATTTATGACATCAGCATGATGTCATGCTGACGTCAGCAGTCAACGTTGACCGTTGACCTGGTCAACCTGACAGGTGGGTCCCACCTGTTAGGGGCTGTTACCTAATTAACTAATGTTTAGTTAAATTAATTACCTAATTAGATTAATTTAAACATGATTAATTAACTTAATTAATTTAGTTAGTTAATTAATTAATTAATTAAATTTATTTTTATTATTTGTTTTATTTATATATTTAATAATTAATTTATTATTTTTATTATTATTATATTATTATTTTATTTATTTTTAATCATTTTATTATTATTATTATTATTATTATTATTATTTATAAAAAAACGTTCTGGGGCCGGGCCCCACATGTCAATGGCCCTAGGAGCCTAACGGGCGAACGGGTGACGGGCATGGGGGCGCAGGGGCGCTGGCGAAACGGGGCGGAGCCCCAGGGTGCGGGCGTAACCCGCCGAGGTGACGCAGCAGAGCCGGGCGCGGGCGCCAGCGGCTAGGGGTCGCACGAGCGCCGGCCGGAACAGGGCGATGGGGCGGAAGGGACCGGAGCCGTGGGCGCGCGTGCGCAGGCGGGCGGGGCGGACGGGCGAGGTGCTGTGGCCGCACGTGCAGGCGGCGACGGGCGCAGTGGGACGGCGGGAGCAGTGACGGGGGGGGGGGGGTGGGGAGGCCACGGCCGAGTGAGCTCCAGGCGCGGGTGCGGGCTCGCGTGTGGCCGTGCGTCGCAACGAGGGAGCGGGGCGCCGAGCGCGCGGTGAGGGCGGCACGCACGCACAGAGGAGGAGAGGGAGGAGGAAGGTGGCGGCTCACAGGGGAGCGGGAGGGGCATGGCAGTGGGCTCGGGGACGATCCGTGGGGAGGAGGACGGCGATGACGTGCGGCGGGGCGACGAGATTCGGCGGCGGGGTGGACGTAGGCGATGGCGTCCGGTGCGGTCCCCCCGGTCGGCGTGGCTCGAGGAGGCCGGCGGGGAAGAGAAGATGGGGTGGCGCCGGCGATGCTGGCGAGTGGCGCCGGGGCGGTCCGGCGAAGACGGGTTCAATCCCGGCGGCGTCGGGGCAAGGTGACGGAGGCGTTCAAGCCCGATCCCGATTGGATTGGGGGAGAGGGAGAGTGGGGGCGCGAGGAGGGGGAGGTGGGGTGTCGGTGCCTAGGGTTCGGTGGGGAGTGGAGGGTTAAGGGAGTGAGGGGCCCAGATGGGCCAGTGGGCTGGCCGGCTGGGCCGTTTGGCCCAGTGGGCCTGGGGGTTTTCCCCTGATTTATTTATTTTGTCTGTTTTTCTTTTCTTATTTTTCTTTCTACAAGTTTATATTACTTTAGTTTTATAAAACATAAAAGTTGCACCTAAATTAGTATTACTAATTATACCTCGGTCACAAAAAGGTTTAACCCCCAAATAAAATAGTTAGTATTTTATAAAATACAAAAGGCATTTATCTAGTTGTTTTAGCTACTGCTTAAATCATTTTAGAGCATTCAAACATTTTATAAAAGTGTGGTTTCTTCACCTTAATTACCTATGCATTATTTGTCACCGTTTGTACTCTTTAGTTTTGACATTTGAAAACCTTACTAGTTTGACTTTATTTTAAATTTGAATTCTGAATCGGTTTTGAACTATCGAGAGTTTATCAACAGTAAGCGAGGTGACGTGGCATCGTTAACGTGGGATTACTGTAGCCTGATTATCCGGGCGTCACATCAACCTTCTTGTCCTTGACGACTTGAAGCTTCTGGATCATCCTTCGCCGGTTCTTTGTCCTCCTCCGTTGTCTGGAAGTTTGGTGATGACCAATCAATGCCGCACAAGGCTTGGAATTCAGCTTCATCATCCATAAGTTCGGACGGATCAACTTCAGGGGCGAAAGTATGCTTACGGATTGGGGGATCAGATCCATCACTTTATAAGACGGTGTGGGCATCTTCTGATTTTCCATATCATAAGCGGACTTATATTTTGAAAGATTCGTTTCATCAGCAATCAGACTGGCCAGGGGACGTATTTCCTTCATGCAGGCAGCAAAGTCTTCCTTGTCAAAGGGAGTGCCATCTTCTTTCAAGATTGGATACCCAGTAGCTAGCTCGGCCGGGTCTAGTTCTGCTTACCATGCCTTAGCCCGGCTTAAGGCCATCACGGCACCGGCTCTTGCAGATGACCGCTTTATCTCTTCAATCCTAGCAGGCAGAACAAAAAGTTTTTTCAAGACATCACTCAACAGAGTGGGTGCTTGATTAGTTGGAGAAATCGTGGCCAGCGTGCACTGAGTTCCAGTATATAGCCGTTCAACGAGCGTATATATGGCTTTGAGCTTCACAAGCATCTCTTGACCAAGATTGCTGCTCCTAGGACCTGTGTAATAATTGCGGATTGATCAAAAGATAGCTTATGACATGAAAGATAAGACTCGCTTATGATGCTAGCAATGCTACTTACCAAGATAGCATAAATCATCTGGGGTATGTGGTGTTTTAAACCGGTAAGCTCAGTGGTTATTTCTTGAAGGGAAGCTTCAGCTTTTTCAGCCCGCTGTATCAGAGCAGTCCTCTCTTCAGCCCAGGCAGTTCTTTCAGTATCAACACTGGTCTTTAGGTTTTCTGTTTCAGCCAAACTAAAATTGAATTTTGAGTCAGCCTTCCGGGTCTCAGATTCTTGATGCTCCAGCTGGGTTTTCGCATCAGCCAATTGCGATTGAAGTTGCGCAGTGGCATCCTGTACATGCAAAGATTTGCAATCATATTCATATTCGGGTTACAGGAATAAAGTCGCAAGCCTTTTGCAAGCAACAACACTTGGCACTTGGGGGCTAATGCGTACATAAAAATTCTTCATATAACGATAAATATGAATAAGTCCTAAGCACTTTGCAAGCAAGAGAACTTGGCACTTGGGGGCTAATGCATATTACTCGCGTTTTCATTACTACTTTATGATGACCCGTCTGTGCCGCAAATGACCACGGCCGGCTCATGGGGGCTACACAAGTAAGTTTTGATTCATAAACAATGATGAACAGTACCGGTTCATTCATGCTGATTAAACCGGCCCGGGGGCTACGGATGCAATGTTGATCGTTAAAGATCCGGTTTAACTCTGACGGCGAAAGCTGGCTTTTGAATGATTCTACCAAAGATGCTTTTATACTCATGGCTATTCTAAGTCTACAACATATTCTATTCTATTATACACAGTAGACTTGGGGGCCGACAGGATATGCATAATTTATCAAGCCGGAGTTCATACCTCATACTTCTGATGCATCTGTTTCACCATGTCAATTTGAAGATCGCGGCTGGTATGCACTTGGTTGAGATAACCAGAGAGTACTTCATTAACGTTTAGTTGAGAATAATTGGCAATGTCAAATCTCACTTTCTGCCTTTCAATAAACTCCTCTTTGGCGGTCTGCTTGGCCAAGATAGTAGGTTTTCCCGGCTCTTGAAAGACGGTGCCGGTGATCGTAACATCTTCAGTATGTGTTTCTGGCAGTTTAAGTGGGCTTGATGATTCAGTATTCAAAGGATTGACGTTTGTGTGATCACTGGAGAGATCAGGAATTTCCGGCGAAACATCATAGACAGGCTTTTCTGGTGGTCCGAGTTTGTCACCTTTTTTCGTGCTGTTGTTGCTTCAAAAGAAAGTGAGGATCCAAATGATCTAAGGGGCGTGAAAAGCTTACTTTCCGGGTTACTCGTCGAATTTTCTGTCTTGGCAAAGGCACTGAGTTGGAGGAAATAATAGTTACCTCTTCTTCAACCGCTTGGCTGGCCCCCGTGTCATCCTGATAATAATTAGTGCCAATAAGATAATCGAAAAAGGATCGAAGGGAGTCCAGGGCTACCTCCGACTCAGTACTGTCGTCCAATTCAAACATCTTAGAAGCATTTGATTTCTTCTTATTTTTCTTGGCGGCTTTCTTGACGGCTTTTGCTTTGGCCCTGGCTTTCTTGGCAGCCTCATTGTCATACTCCTTCTACCAAAAAGCGGAGTTAGCATGTGAAAGTCATTAAATTTGAGTTAATAGAACATTTGAATGATAAGGTAAAATAAATAAGTTGGAGACTTGATACGTCTCTGTCGTATCTATAATTTTCGATTGTTCCATGCCAATATTATACAACTTTCATATACTTTTTGGCAAGTTTTTATACTATTTTTGGGACTAACATATTGATCCAGTGCCCAGTGCCAGTTCCTGTTTGTTGCATGTTTTATGTTTCGCAGAAACCCCATATCAAACGGAATCCAAACGGGATAAAAACGGACTGAGAATATTTTGGAATATTTGGAGAATATGGGAAGAGGAATCAACGCGAGACGGTGCCCGAGGGGGGCACGAGGCAGGGGGCGCGCCTGCCCCCCTGGGCGCCCCCTGTAAGGCGGTTGCTGCTCTTCTTTGGCCGCAAGAAAGCTAATTTTCAGGAAAAAAATCTCGGCGAAGGTTTCAATCCAATCGGAGTTACGGATCTCCATATATATACGAAACGGTGAAAGGGCAGAATATCAGAACGCAGAAACAGAGAGAGACAGGGAGAGAGATCCAATCTTGGAGGGGCTCTCGCCCCTCCCATGCCATGGAGGCCAAGGACCAGAGGGGAAACCCTTCTCCCATCTAGGGAGGAGGTCAAGGAAGAAGAAGAAGAAGGGGCCCCCTCTCCCCTTCTCTTCCGGTGGCGCCGGAACGCTGCCGTGGCCACCATCATCATCACCGCGATCTTCACCAACACCTCCGCCATCTTCACCAACATCTCCATCACCTTCCCCCCTCTATCTACAGCGGTCTACTCTCCCGCAACCTGCTGTACCCTCTACTTGAACATGGTGCTTTATGCTTCATATTATTATCCAATAATGTGTTGCCATCCTATGATGTCTGAGTAGATTTTCGTTGTCCTATCGGTGATTGGTGAATTGCTATGATTGGTTTAATTTTCTTGTGGTTATGTTGCTGTCCTTTGGTGCCCATCATATGAGCGCACGCATCGATCACACCATAGGGTTAGTTGTATGTTGATAGGACTATGTATTGGAGGGCAAGAGTGACAGAAGCTTCAACCTAGCATAGAAATTGATGCATACGGGATTGAAGGGGGACCAATATAACTTAATGCTATGGTTGGGTTTTACCTTAATGAACGTTAGTAGTTGCGGATGCTTGCTAATAGTTCCAATCATAAGTGCATAGAATTCCAAGTCAGGGATGACAAGCTAGCAGTGGCCTCTCCCACATAAAACTTGCTATCGGTCTAGTAAAGTAGTCAATTGCTTAGGGACAATTTCGCAACTCCTACCACCACTTTTCCACACTCACTATATTTACTTTATTTTTTCTTTACCTAAACAGCCCCTACTTTTTATTTACGCGCTCTTTATATTCTTGCAAACCTATCCAACAACACCTACAAAGTACTTCTAGTTTCATACTTGTTCTAGGTAAAGCGAACATCAAGCGTGCGTAGAGTTGTATCGGTGGTCGATAGAACTTGAGGGAATATTTGTTCTACCTTTAGGTCCTCGTTGGGTTCGACACTCTTACATATCGAAAGAGGCTACAATTGACCCCTATACTTGTGGGTTATCAAGACCTTTTTCTGGCGCGTTGCCGGGGAGCAATAGCGTGGGGTGAATATTCTCGTGTGTGCTTGTTTGCTTTATCACTAAGTAATTTTTATTTGCTGTTCTTAGTTGTTCTCTATCTTTAGTTATGGATATGGAACACGAAATACCAAAAAAATTAGGTGTACTTGCTACTCATGGAGATGGGGAACCTCCTAAAATCCTCGATGATCATTATGTGAAAAATATTATGTACCACTTTGGTAATCCTGAGAAAACCTCATTCAATTATGTAATGGGAGACACGTTGGACCAACGTGAATACTTTAGGGATTATCGCTTGACTCAAAAAGGGAAACTATTATGGGATCAAATTTATATGTTGAAGTGGTATGCTCGGCAAGTATGCTTGAGATATGATTATACTTGTTGCTCTAGGATGAAGGCTCCACACCTTCCCTTTTCATGCAAATTTAATGATAATAAAAGCTTAGCTTCTTATGCTAATGGTATATATGATTACTATGATGTGGAACAAATAGAAGAATTTGTTGCTTTTATGGGGGCTTATGAAATTGAATCTATGTTCAAAGAGTTTGAAAATCTTTATGATGCTGTTTATAGACCTGAAAATTTAGCTATCCTTAAATATTGCTATGCCAATTATGAATTCAATTCCGATATTGATGCATTTATTGAGAAAGTCTCCGCTGTCCAAGAAGAGACTAATATTTTGCAGGAATCTATGGAAGAAGAAATTGATGAAACTGTGAGCTCATTGGATGAAAAAGATGAGGAGGAGAGCGAAGAACAAAAGGAGGAAGAGCGGATTAGCTACTCGTGCCCACCTTCTAATGAGAGTAACTCTTCAACTCATACATTGTTTAAATTCCCTTCGTGCTTACCGAAGGATGATTGCTATGATGATTGTTATGATCCTGTTGATTCTCTTGAAATATCCCTTTTTGATGAACTTGATGCTTGCTATGCTTGTGGCCAAGATGCCAATATGAATTATGCTTATGGAGATGAACTGGCTATAGTTCCTTATGTTAAACATGAAATTGTTGCTATTGCACCCACGCATGATAGTCCTATTATCTTTTTGAATTCTCCCGACTACACTATATCGGTGAAGTTTGCTTTTATTAAGGATTATATTGATGGGTTGCCTTTTACCGTTGCACATGATGATTTTGATGAATATAATATGCATGTTCTTGCAGCTCCTACTTGCAATTATTATGAGAGAGGAACCACATCTCCGCCTCTCCATGTTTCCAACACGAAAAAATGTTTATACTATGCATTGGCCTTTACTATGTGTGCATGAATCGTTCTTTTATGACATGCCGATGCATAGGAAGAGAGTTAGACTTCGTCATTGCTTGATATATGTTGCTTTATTCTCACTACTAAATGCCAAATCGTTGCTAATTAAAATTGGCTTTGATATACCTTGGGATCCGGGTGGATTCACTACTTGAGCACTATATGGCTAGCTTAATGGCTTTAAAGAAAGCGCTGCTAGGGAGACAACCCGGAAGTTTTAGAGAGTCATTTATTTCTGTTGAGTGCTTTCATATAGTTTAAAAACAAAAATAAAATAAAGAGGGGAACCTAAAACTTTTTCAAAAAGAAAAGCGAAAGTGAGAAAGACGAGCATTGTTAAAGTGGGAGCTAGCCTTGAACTTTGTTCATGCTCACGGACACTTTGTGAATCTTGATTACAGAAACTTTTCAACAAAAATAATTATCCCCTTGTAAAATTCCATTGTATTATAAAAATAATGTGCCAAGGTTTGCCTTTAGGATGATTACAATGCTTGTTGGTTTGTACGGTGCAGGATAGAAACTTTGGCTGTAGTGCTCGATTTTACATTTTTTACTGGAACGTCAAATGGTTCTGATTCTTTTTGCACTATCTTTCTATACAAATTTTTTATTTTTCCTAATTGTGGCAGAAATTTTCAAGTATCATAAGTATGGTGAATGTTCAGATTATTACAGACTGTTCTGTTTTAGACAGATTCTGTTTTTGATGCATAGTTTGCTTGTTTTGATGAATCTATCAATTTATATCAGTGGATTAAGCCATGGAAAAGTTATATTACAGTAGACACAATGCAAAAACAAAATATGAATTGGTTTGCAACAGTACTTAGAGTAGTGATTTGCTTTATTATACTAACGGATCTTACCGAGTTTTCTGTTGAAGTTTTGTGTGGATGAAGTGTTCGATGATCGAGAAGGTCTCGATGTGAGGAGAAGGAAGAGAGGCAAGAGCTCAAGCTTGGGGATGCCCAAGGCACCCCAAGTAAATATTCAAGGAGACTCAAGCGTCTAAGCTTGGGGATGCCCCGGAAGGCATCCCATCTTTCTTCAACAAGTATCGGTATGTTTTCGGATTCGTTTCGTTCATGCGATATGTGCAAATCTTGGAGCGTCTTTTGCATTTAGTTTTCACTTTTCTTTTATGCACCATGCTGGTATGAGATAGTCCTTGGTTGATTTATAGAATGCTCATTGCACTTCACTTATATCTTTTGAGTATGGCTTTATAGAATGCTTCATGTGCTTCACTTATATCATTTGAAGTTTGGATTGCCTGTTTCTCTTCACATAGAAAACCGCCATTTGTAGAATGCTCTTTTGCTTCACTTATATTTGTTAGAGCGTGGGCATATCTTTTGTAGAAAGAATTAAACTCTCTTGCTTCACTTATATCTATTTAGAGAGATGACAGGAATTGGTCATTCACATGGTTAGTCATAAAATCCTACATAAAACTTGTAGATCACTGAATATGATATGTTTGATTCCTTGCAATAGTTTTGCGATATAAAGATGGTGATATTAGAGTCATGCTAGTGGGTAGTTGTGGATTGTAGAAATACTTGTGTTGAGGTTTGTGATTCCCGTAGCATGCACGTATGGTGAACCGTTATGTAACGAAGTCGGAGCATGAGGTATTTATTGATTGTCTTCCTTATGAGTGGCGGTCGGGGACGAGCGATGGTCTTTTCCTACCAATCTATCCCCCTAGGGGCATGCGTAGTAGTACTTTGCTTCGAGGGCTAATAAACTTTTTCAATAAGTATATGAGTTCTTTATGACTAATGTGAGTCCATGGATTATACGCACTCTCACCTTCCATCATTGCTAGCCTCTTCGGTACCGTGCATTGCCCTTTCTCACCTCGAGAGTTGGTGCAAACTTCGCCGGTGCATCCAAACCCCGTGATACGATACGCTCTATCACACATAAGCCTCATTATATCTTCCTCAAAACAGCCACCATACCTACCTATCATGGCATTTCCATAGCCATTCCGAGATATATTGCCATGCAACTTCCATCATCATCATCATATACATGACTTGAGCATTTATTGTCATATTGCTTTGCATGATCGTAAGATAGCTAGCATGATGTTTTCATGGCTTGTCCGTTTTTTGATGTCATTGCTACGCTAGATCATTGCACATCCCGGTACACCGCCGGAAGCATTCATATAGAGTCTTATCTTTGTTCTAGTATCGAGTTGTAATATTGAGTTGTAAGTAAATAAAAGTGTGATGATCATAATTATTAGAGCATTGCCCGCCAAAAAAAGGGGAGAGGCCAAAGAACCCTAAATAAAAAAAGGGGCCAAAGAAGCCTGCAAAAAAAAGAAGAAAAAAAGAAAAAGGGGCAATGTTACTATCCTTTTACCACACTTGTGCTTCAAAGTAGCACCATGTTCTTCATGATAGAGAGTCTCTTGAGTTATCACTTTCATATACTAGTGGGAATTTTCATTATAGAACTTGTCTTGTGTATTCCAATGATGGGCTTCCTCAAATGCCCTAGGTCTTCATGAGCAAGCAAGTTGGATGCACACCAACTTAGTTTCAGTTTGAGCTTTCATATACTTATAGCTCTAGTGCATCCGTTGCATGGCAATCCCCACTCCTCACATTGACATCAATTGATGGGCATCTCCGTAGCCCGTTGATTAGCCGCGTCGATGTGAGCCTTTCTCCTTTTTGTCTTCTCCACATAACCCCCATTCATCATATTCTATTCCACCTATAGTGCTATGTCCATGGCTTGCACTCATGTATTGCGTGAGGGTTGAAAAAGCTGAAGCGCGTTAAAAAGTATGAACCAATTGCTCGGCTTGTCATCGGGGTTGTGCATGATGTGAATATTTTGTGTGGTGAAGATGGAGCATAGCCAGACTATATGATTTTGTAGGGATAACTTTCTTTTGGCCTTGTTATTTTGAAAAGACATGATTGCTTTATTAGTAGGCTTGAAGTATTATTATTTTATGTCAAATGATAGACTATTGCTTTGAATCACTCATGTCTTAATATTCATGCCATGATTAGATACATGATCAAGATTATGCTAGGTAGCATTCCACATCAAAAATTATCTTTTTTATCATTTACCTACTCGAGGACGAGCAGGAATTAAGCTTGGGGATGCTGATACGTCTCCGTCGTATCTATAATTTTTGATTGTTCCATGCCAATATTATACAACTTTCATATACTTTTTGGCAACTTTTTATAATATTTTTGGGACTAACATATTGATCCAGTGCCCAGTGCTAGTTCCTGTTTGTTGCATGTTTTATGTTTCCCAGAAACCCCATATCAAACGGAATCCAAACGGGGTAAAAACGGAGGGAGAATATTTTTGGAATATTTGGAGAATATGAGAAGAAGAATCAACGCGAGACGGTGCCCGAGGGGGGCACGAGGCGGGGGGCGCGCCTGCCCCCTCGTGGGCCCCCCGTAAGGCGGTTGCTGCTCTTCTTTGGCCGCAAGAAAGCTAATTTTCAGGAAAAAATCTCGGCAAAGGTTTCAATCCAATCGGAGTTACGGATCTCCATATATATACGAAACGGTGAAAGGGCAGAATATCAGAACACAGAAACAGAGAGAGACAGATCCAATCTCGGAGGGGCTCTCGCCCCTCCCATGCCATGGAGGCCAAGGACCAGAGGGGAAACCCTTCTCCCATCTAGGGAGGAGGTCAAGGAAGAAGAAGAAGAAGGGCCCCCTCTCCCCTCCTCTTTCGGTGGCGCCGGAACGCTGTTGTGGCCACCATCATCATCACCGCCATCTTCACCAACACCTCTGCCATCTTCACCAACATCTCCATCACCTTCCCCCCTCTATCTACAGCGGTTCACTCTCCCGCAACCCGCTGTACCCTCTACTTGAACATGGTGCTTTATGCTTCATATTATTATCCAATGATGTGTTGCCATCCTATGATGTCTGAGTAGATTTTCGTTGTCCTATCGATGATTGGTGAATTGCTATGATTGGTTTAATTTGCTTGTGGTTATGTTGCTGTCCTTTGGTGCCCATCATATGAGCACGCGCGTGGATCAGACCACAGGGTTAGTTGTATGTTGATAGGACTATGTATTGGAGGGCAAGAGTGACAGAAGCTTCAACCTAGCATAGAAATTGATGCATACGGGATTGAAGGGGGACCATTATAACTTAATGCTATGGTTGGGTTTTACCTTAATGAACGTTAGTAGTTGCGGATGCTTGCTAATAGTTCCAATCATAAGTGCATAGAAGTCCAAGTCAGGGATGACATGCTAGCAGTGGCCTCTCCCACATAAAACTTGCTATCGGTCTAGTAAAGTAGTCAATTGCTTAGGGACAATTTCGCAACTCCTACCACCACTTTTCCACACCCGCTATATTTACTTTATTTTTTATTTACCTAAACAGCCCCTACTTTTTATTTACACACTCTTTATATTCTTGCAAACCTATCCAACAACACCTACAAAGTACTTCTAGTTTCATACTTGTTCTAGGTAAAGCGAACGTCAAGCGTGCGTAGAGTTGTATCGGTGGTCGATAGAAGTTGAGGGAATATTTGTTCTACCTTTAGCTCCTCGTTGGATTCGACACTCTTACTTATCGAAAGAGGCTACAATTGATCCCCTATACTTGTGGGTTATCAAGACTCACGGCTGGCGGCGGGTTAAGTGTGCAGAAAGGGTTCAGTCCCACCTTGCTGCAGCTTTCTTGGCTCTCATTAAGAAGGGTTTTTGTCATCTCATTGATTGCTTTATCATTTAAGCGCGTGGAGCAGTAGCGCAGTGGGTCTTTTGCATCACCCGTATAAGTACACATTAAGCCGGAACGGCGGCTCAAGTGTATGATTCTCCAAGAAACCCAGCACCGAACCAAGTCAATACCAGTTAACCCATTCCCCAGCAGGGCCTTGACCTTTGAAATAGTAGGTGCAAGCTTTGCACGTTAGCTGTGGTAAGCCGTTTGGGAAGATGATGTTTGGGGTTGAGTCATTGTAGCGACCCGACCTCAGATGGTCAAGTCTCTATGTTTCAGTGTCATCCCTGGATCGGTAATGCTGACACACACAGTACTCGAAGGATTTATAGCAGAGTAGCAATCACACACTTATTACATCGAATGTCTCAAAAGAGAACTTATTACAATAAATATGGCGAGTAGCATTAACTCTAACCATATTTATTGTAATAAGTTCTCTTTTGAGACATTCGATGTAATAAGTGTGTGATTGCTACTCTGCTATAAATCCTTCGAGTACTGTGTGTGTTAGCATTACCGATCTAGGGATGACACTGAAACACAGTGACTTGACCATCTGTTGTCGGGTCGCTACAAGATGGTATCAGAGCACACGCTGAATGTAGGACACGACCACTAAGAAAAGCCATAGGTCACTCTTCTCTACTCATTTCTGACTCCTCTCCACTTTCTACTCTTTAGGATGGCAGACTCAAGGAACAAGTTTGCTCAACCGGATGAAGACACACCCTTTGGACGACACTTGAAGGAAGTTGGATTCCTTGGACATGTTATATCAGGAGAAGGTATAGCAGTAGACCCCACCAAGGTTCAGTCTGTCACTGAGTGGTTGGCACCCACTTCAGTTAGCGAGATCCGCAGTTTCCTTGGACTCGCGGGATACTATCGAAGATTCATTGAGAATTTTTCCAAGATTGCGAAACCCATGACGGAGTTATTGAAGAAAGATACCAAATTCAAATGGACGGAAGAATGTGTGGCAAGTTTTCAGGAGTTGAAGAAACGTTTGACTACAACCCTAGTGCTGATTCTGCCGGATATACGCAAGGACTTCCAAGTGTATTGCAATGCTTCACGCTCAGGACTTGGAGGTGTACTTATGCAGGATGGAAGAGCTATTTCATATGCATCCCGACAGCTTCGACCGCATGAGCTGAACTATGCTACTCATGATTTAGAGTTAGCAGCCGTAGTGCATGCGCTCAAGACTTGGAGACATTACCTTATTGGAAACCGTTGTGATGTGTACACGGATCATAAGAGTTTGAAGTACATTTTCACACAGAAGGAACTGAACCTCAGGCAGAGGAGATGGTTGGAGCTTATAAAGGATTATGACATGAAGCTGCATTATCATCTAGGAAAGGCCAATGTCGTAGCAGACGCTTTGAGCCGAAAGAGTTATGCAAACACCCTCGTAAGCGGAGGGATGCCAAAGGAGTTAGCTGAGGATCTCAGGGAGCTATGTTTGGAGATAGTCCGTAGAGGTTTTGTTGCAGCAATGGAAGTTCAGTCTACATTGTTGGGAAAGATTCGAGAAGCGCAGAAGGATGATAAGGAGATCGTCGAGATAAAGGAGAGAATGAGCAAAGGAAAGGCCCAAGGTTTTCGTGAGGATGAGCACGACACCCTATGGTTTGAGGACCGCATTTATGTGCCCAATAATGCGGAGATTAGGAAGTTGATACTTCAGGAGGCTCACGACTCGCCATACTCGATACACCCCGGGAACACTAAGATGTATTTGGATTTGAAGGAGCGTTTCTAGTGGACTGAAATGAAGAAGGATATTGTCGAGTATGTAGTCGTATGTGATGTATGTCAGAGAGTAAAGGCAGAACATCAGAAGCCAGCAGGACTACTGCAACCTATGCCGATACCCGAATGGAAGTGGGATAAACTTGGCATGGATTTTATCACCGGATTGCCCAGGACCCGATCAGGATATGATTCTATCTGGGTAGTAGTGGATCGCTTGACCAAAGTAGCCCACTTTATCCCAGTGAAAACCACTTATACGAGTGCGAAGTTGGCCAAGATATACATGACCAGGATCGTATGTCTGCACGGAGTTCCGAGGACCATCGTATCGGATAGAGGAACACAGTTTACTTCAAAGTTTTGGCATCAGTTACACCAGTCTTTGGGAACCAGGCTAGAGTTCAGTACAGCTTTTCACCCGCAGACAGATGGACAGACCGAGAGAGTCAATCAGATTCTGGAGGACATGTTGAGAGCTTGTGCGTTGGATTATGGATCTAGTTGGGATGACAATTTACCCTACGTGGAGTTCTCATACAACAATAGCTAACAGGCCAGTTTGAAGATGGCACCGTTCGAAGCCTTGTATGGAAGGAGATGTCGAACACCGTTGATGTGGGATGAAGTTGGAGACCGCCAGTTGTTTGGGCCGGATTTGATTAAGGAATCTGAAGAGAAGGTTAAGCTAATTCAAGATAGACTGAGGGTAGCCCAGTCCCGACAGAAGAGCTATGCAGATTCAAAACGCAAGGAGGTAGTCTATGAAATCGGAGATAGAGCGTATCTGCAAGTATCACCTCTTCGAGGAGTTAAGCGTTTTGGGGTTAAGGGAAAGTTAGCCCCGAGGTTTGTAGGACCTTACCGTGTCTTGGAACGCATGGGAGAAGTTGCCTACAAGTTGGAGTTACCTGAAGGACTGTCAGGAGTACATGATGTGTTTCACGTTTCCCAGTTGAAGAAGTGTCATGCAGAGATGGCCGATATACCGCTAAGAGATACAGTGCCCCTGGAAGCGATTCAGTTGGACAATGATCTGACATATGAGGAGAAACCTGTCAAGATTCTTGAGTTTGCCAGCCGAGTTACTCGCAGCAAGGTTATCAAGTTTTGCAAAGTTCAGTGGAGCCACCATACCGAGGATGAAGCCACCTAGGAACGAGAGGATGATCTATGGAAAGACCACCCACACCTATTTTCTAGCCAACCCAAATCTCGAGGGCGAGATTCATCTTAAGGGGGGTAGGTTTGTAACATCCCAAATTTTCAATTTGGAATGTTATACATAGATCATTCATGCATATCATGTTTTATTGCATTTCGATTTGTGATCCTTGAAATTCTAAGCAACTCAAGGACCCACGGAGAGAGTTGGGGATTTCACCGTTTTCATATTTGAATTTTATCAAATGTCGAAACGAGGATCATTTGTTTTAATTATTTTTCTCTCCGAAAATATTTCATATTAAAATATATGAGAGGAGATAATATGACTTCTCCAAAATAAATGAAATATTGGAGGAAAAATATTAAAATAAAATATTTGATTTTATAAGGATTTTATTGCTATTTTATTTGCATAGGAAAAAATATGCATTTTTCAAAATTGCATTATAGGCCCAAATAAATGTTCACCTTGTCCGGCTTATTTTTAGAGGACGGGGAAAATTTATTTCGGAATTTTTGGATTCCGTTTAGTACTCTTTTTCTTTCTTTTTTCTGCATGCCGGAATTATTAAAAAAAAACCGACTTCGGGCCGTACCCGGCCAGGAGACCTCGGGCCAGCCCCTTTATAAGCCGCCGCTCCGCACCCCCGCAGCCCACCCCAGCTGCCCCGCCCCGTCAGCCCTAGCCGCCGCCGCCTGCTGCTGCCACCGCACACCGCCGCCGCCTGTCGCCGCCGGCCACCGTTGCCGCGCCGCCGCCACCGTGCCGGATCTCGCCGTTGACCAGTCCGTTTTCTACGGTAACCCCGGTTATTTTATTTTATTTTATTTTTCTTCGGTTTATTTTCAATAGATCGGTTTTTCCGACGGTTTATTTATTTTGCGGACGTTCGTTCGTTTAAACGAACGCCGTTCACTCGTTAGTCACAGACAGCGAACATTCGTTCGTTGGCGTGTTCGTCAGTTTTTCTTTTTCTCGGATTTTTCACTATTATTTCCGATCGCGATTTCTGATCCGATTTTCGTTTTAGCGTATCTTTTCGCTCGTTTATCGGAATCAGGCGATTCAAATGCCTAGATCTTCGTATCGAAGCCCTCTTTTTGTTTAACCAACTTGAACAAGATTTTGGTACTGTAAAATTTGACTTTAGTCCAGATTAGTAAATGAATCTTGTTTCTTTCGCAGTTTGTGCTTTGTTGCTCCGTTTGATTTGATTCTTTTTGCAAACCGGAGTTCTTAAGTTGAACTTTCTGGTTAGATCTTGTTATTTGAGTTTTACCCGTGCATCTTTGCTTGATTGCTTATGTATGTTATTGTTTGTTTGCGATAGAATTCCCGGAGTGCGAAGAGTGCTACTACAAGTCACTAGGTTTTGCGGATCGTCAGCAAGGCAAGTAACACATTGATCATACTCCTTTCATACCCAGTTTTTATGCATTAATTACAATCCTCAAACACTGCATGATTAGGATCTGATTAACTTGTGGGTATTGGGAAGTAGTTGATGAGGTAGAACCTATTACCTGTTTTATTATCAAACCCTTGGGAGTTACTTCTACGTTATGTTTATATTGCCATGCTATGCTCGTAGACATGGTTTGGGTTGAGTGTATCCATGACAGATGTGAGTTGTTAATTAATGGTTCAATTTAATGTGGCAACTTTAATACACATCTGGATGGATTGCTTGTTTGGGCACCTGGGAAATCCAGTGTTGTCCTAGGAGATCCCGGGGTATCCGTGTGATCATCCTACGGTCCGCCACCTAGGCTCAAAGGGATCATGAGATATTTCATGCTAGAAACTTCCGTGTGCAGCCACAAGCTATTATGGGCTCTAGCATAGTTGAGTATGTTGCATGACCTCTTCCAGTGGTAGGCTAGCAGATGTAGAGGGATGTAGGTTGGTACTGTCTACCCGGGGTTAGAGTTAATGCTTCTGAAAGACTGTGTCTCGGTCATCCGTTTCTCAAACACCATGTAGTGCGAGAAATCCAACGGAGGAGATCGAGTCTTGTGGGGAAAAGTGCGCAAACCTCTGCAGAGTGTACAATCTAATCATGGTTAGCCGTGTCCCTAGTTATGAACAATCTTGAGTATCTAGTACTTGGATTATCAAATGTATCTCATCACTCTATTTTAATATGTTGGGTTGATAATTACTTTTGATTGGGATTGAGTTGGAGGTACCTTCTCAATGATGTTTCAACTACCATGATAGTTAAATAAAATCTATTCCTTTGTTGTAGGAAAAAATGGCTTTTCACAAAAACATATAACCGTAGAGCCTCCACCAGCCATATATGCATGTAGTGATAGCTTTTATCTGTTCATTGCTCTATGTTACATTGCCAGCATATTCCATGTGCTGACCCGTTTTCGGGCTGCAATGTATTATGTTGCAGACTTTTCAGAGGACGAGTAAATGTGCGATAGGTCGTTGTCATGCACTCAGCTATGCCGTTGGAGTTGATGGACTCACTTTATCTTCCAAGCCTTCCGCTGTTATCGTATTAGATGGCCTTAAGCCATATTTATTGTAATAAGTTCTCTTTTGAGACATTCGATGTAATAAGTGTGTGATTGCTACTCTGCTATAAATCCTTCGAGTACTGTGTGTGTCAGCATTACCGATCCAGGGATGACACTGAAACACAGAGACTTGACCATCTGAGGTCGGGTCGCTACACGTTCGGTACGATAACCTGGCAGTGGATTCACATCAGCCGGAGAAGTATCTTTACAATAGAACCATGTTTGATTCCAATCATTGGGGTGACTCGGCAGGCGAGCATAGGGGAAGATAGCATCTCTTCTCCGTTGAATTGAGACTCCACCAAGTTCTAAGCTGGGTCCATTGGTAAATTCGTTCTGCCGGTTCAGATAAAAATATTCTCTGAAGAGTTCAACGCTGGGTTCTTCTTGAAGGTATACTTCACAGAACACTTGAAAATTGCAGATGTTTGACACGGAGTTGGGTCTGATATCTTGAGGATGAAGCTGAAAGAAGTGCAGAACGTCTCAGAAAAATTTGGATCCAGGTGGTGTGAAGCCCCGATTCATGTGATCAGTAAAAACAATGACCTCACCATCTTGTGGCTGAGGTCTTTCTTCACCTGGTGTGGGAGCACGCCAGTGCAGGATGTTTTTTGCTGGTAAAAAGCCGACTTTGACAAAGTCCAAGAGCGTGTTTTCAGTGACAATGGAAGGAACCCAATTACACGAGGTAACTGTCTTCGGCATCGTAAGGGAAGAAGCCTAAAAGAAAGAAAAATTTGCCGGTTTAAGTTGGTTTGTTATGCCAGAGATGAACGCTGCAGCATATATTCGCATTGGCAGCTTAAACGGGGCCTAATGACATATGACTACTTATAACTGGTGATGTAAGCCGCCATGACAATAATGTTATTTAAGATCTATCAAGAGAGAATTCTGCTAACTGTTGGATAAACAGGTTTTACAGACTGGTGCAGCTAATTTGGATCTAACATCGTGCGAAAAAGAAAATAAAATCAAAGCCTAATATCGCAGCAGCGGAGGAACTAGCGTATTGGCAAGATTTCTGCATCTAGGAAGCATATTCAGTGATTAAGAGAAAGTACAGAAACAGTTTCCGCATATTTTAAAAGTTATTTTTGGATTGAAGAAAGGATCAAACAGAAGTATGATGAAGAACGACGACGAACTTCTAAGAACTTCAGAAAACCCTAATGGAGATCTACAGCGGAGAAAGGAGAGGAGCTTACTGGATCCACTGAGCAATGGAGAGGCGCCGCAGTTTCTCTGGTCTCGTTCAGGTCGATGTAGTGGCCGGGGTCGAGGAAGACGACGAGGTCGGCAGTAGCGGTGTTCAGATGCGCAGATGCGTTGTGAGAGAGAGAAAGGTTGAAGACGAGAAGGCAAAGGGGGGAGAGTGAAAATGGCCCCTGATCCTATTTATAAGGCTGGAAGGGTAAGTGGCATGCGCGGGAATCGAGGAGACTAAAATATGGATATGTGACGGCGCAAACGCCTCGATTTTCGGGGGTTCATTAAAAGAGAAGATTTATTAAGATTTGGGCCTTGTGCAATATTAATGACAGGTGACGTCATGGCGGGTTACCACAATTCCGGGAGATGACGTCATGGCGGGTTACAAGATCTCGCGAGAGTAAATGAAAAAAGGATTTTTTCTAAGTGTTGAAGATTGACATGAACACGTTCAAATCAACCTGGGCCTAATGTTGGGGATATGACTATTGGGTATAACCCGCCCAGGCGGGGCCGGGTTATACTGATGGCGGTTCATAAAGACAAGGCCCGTGAAGATGTTGAAGATGGCGGTTCATGAAGCAAGCTTACTAAGGGCCCAAAGCCCAAAGGCGGCTTGAGGCCTATAGATATAAACCGCCATATGTGTATTACTTGTATTGTAAGGCAAGCATAGTTAGTCACCGAGCCGGACACGTTGTGTATGAGCCGGCCGGGACTCCGTGAGCCGCGGGGCATCAACCTGTGTATATAAAGGGATGACCCGGCGTCGGCTTGGGGCAAGAAACAAGAGATCGAAAGCTAGGTCAAGCGTATTCGCTCCCTGGTAATCGAAACCCAAGCAATACCACCTCAAACTGGATTAGGCCTTTACGTTCACAGCAAGGGGCCGAACAAGTATAAACTCCATGTGTCCTTTGCCCCGTTTAACCCCTTTAAGCTAACGAAGTTGCGATGGCTCCACGACTAAGTCCTTTTGCTAGGACATCTGCCGTGACAATTCCACGACAGTAATTGTACCTGCTCCCTTATTGGAAAGTAGTTCATCACATAAATCAGCTCCGGTGATTCCTACACCAATTAGTGAGGAAGCTAATGATGATGATGATGAAACTTCTGATCAAGTTACTACCGAACCTCGTAGGTCAACCAGAATAAGATCCGCACCAGAGTGGTACAGTAATCCTGTTCTGGAAGTCATGTTACTTGATCATGACGAACCTATGAACTATGAGGAAGCGATGATGAGCCCAGATTCTGCGAAATGGCTTGAGGCCATGAAATCTGAGATGGGATCCATGTATGAGAACAAAGTGTGGACTTTGGTTGACTTGCCCGATGATCGGCAAGCCATAGAGAATAAATGGATCTTCTAGAAGAAGACTGACGCTGACGGTAATGTTACTGTCTACAAAGCTCAACTTGTTGCGAAAGGTTTTCGACAAGTTCAAGGAGTTGACTACGATGAGACTTTCTCACCTGTAGCGATGCTTAAGTCCGTCCGAATCATGTTAGCAATTGCCGCATTTTATGATTATGAAATTTGGCAAATGGTTGTCAAAACGGCATTCCTTAATGGATATCTTAAAGAAGAGTGGTATATGATGCAACTAGAAGGTTTTGTCGATCCAAAATGTGCTAACAAAGTGTGCAAGCTCCAGCGATCCATTTATGGAGTGGTGCAAGCCTCCCGGAGTTGGAATATACGCTTTGATAGTGTGGTCAAAGCATATGGTTTTATATAGACTTTTGGAGAAGCATGTATTTACAAGAAAGTGAGTGGGAACTCTGTAGCATTTCTGATATTATACTCTTTCATTGAGAAATTCTTATTCAAGTATCCTTTTATGCCATTCAGAAATTCAATATCATTTCCGATCAACAATATGTCATCCACATATAATATCAGAAATGCTATAGAGCTCCCACTCACTTTCTTGTAAATACATGCTTCTCCAAAAGTCTGTATAAAACCATATGCTTTGATCACACTATCAAAGCGTCTATTCCAACTCTGAGAGGCTTGCACCAGTCCATAAATGGATCGCTGGAGCTTGCACACTTTGTAAGCACCTTTTGGATCGACAAAACCTTCTGGTTGCATCATATACAACTCTTATTTAAGATATCCATTAAGGAATGCAGTTTAGACATCCATTTGCCAAATTTCATAATCATAAAATGCGGTAATGGCTAACATGATTCAGACGGACTTCAGCATAGCTACAGGTGAGAAAGTATCATCATAGTCAACTCCTTGAACTTGTTGAAAACCTTTCGCAACAAGTCGAGCTTTGTAGACAGTAACATTACTGTTAGCGTCAGTCTTCTTTTTGAAGATCCATTTATTCTCTATGGCTTGCCGATCATCGGGCAAGTCAACCAAAGTCCACACTTTGTTCTCATACATGGATCCCATCTCAGATTTCATGGCCTCAAGCCATTTCACGGAATCCGGGCTCATCATCGCTTCCTCATAGTTCATAGGTTCATCATGATCAAGTAACATGACTTCCAGAACAGGATTACCGTACCACTCTGGTGCGGATCTTACTCTGGTTGACCTACGAGGTTCGGTAGTAACTTGATCAGAAGTTTCATGATCATCATCATTAGCTTCCTCACTAGTTGGTGTAGGAATCACTGGAACTGATTACTGTGATGAACTACTTTCCAATAAGGGAGCAGGTATAATTACCTCATCAAGTTCTACTTTCCTCCCACTCACTTCTTTCGAGAGAAACTCCTTCTTTAGAAAGGATCCATTCTTAGCAACGAATATCTTGCCTTCGAATATGTGATAGAAGGTGTACCCAACAGTCTCCTTTGGGTATCCTATGAAGACACATTTCTCCGATTTGGGTTCGAGCTTATCAGGTTGAAGCTTTTTCACATAAGCATCGCAACCCCAAACTTTAAGAAACGACAACTTGGGTTTCTTGCCAAACCACAGTTCATATGGTATCGTCTCAACGGATTTAGATGGTGCCCTATTTAACGTGAATGCAGCCGTCTCTAAAGCATAACCCCAAAATGACAGTGGTAAATCGGTGAGAGACATCATAGATCGCACCATGTCTAATAAAGTGTGGTTACGACGTTCGGACACACCATTACGCTGTGGTGTTCCAGGTGGCGTGAGTTGCGAAACTATTCAGCACTGTTTCAAATGAAGACCAAACTTGTAACTCAAATATTCTCCTCCACGATCAGATCGTAGAAATTTTATTTTCTTGTTACTATGATTTTCCACTTCACTCTGAAATTCATTAAACTTTTAAAATGTTTCAGACTTATGTTTCATGAAGTAGATATACCCATATCTGCTCAAATCATCTGTGAAGGTCACAAAATAATGATACACGCCGCAAGCATCAACACTCATCGGACCGCATACATCAGTATATATTATTTCCAACAAGTCTGTTGCTCGCTCCATTGTTTCGGAGAACGGAGTATTAGTCATCTTGCCCACGAGGCATGGTTCGTAAGCATCAAGTGATTCATAATCAAGTGATTCCAAAAGCCCATCAGCATTGACTTTCTTCATGCATTTTACACCAATATGAAGTAAACGGCAGTGCCACAAATAAGTTGCACTATCATTATTAAACTTATATCTTTTGGCTTCAATACTATGAATATGTGTATCACTACTATCGATATTTAACAAAAATAGACCACTCATCAAGGGTGCATGACCATAAAAGATATTACTCAAATAAATAGAACAACCATTATTCTCTGATTTAAATGAATAATCATGTCGCATCAAACAAGATCCAGATATAATGTTCATGCTTAACACTGGCACCAAATAACAATTATTCAGGCCTAAAACTAATCCCGAAGGTAGATGTAGAGGTAGCGTGCCGACGGCGATCACATCGACTTTGGAACCATTTCCCACGCGCATCGTCACCTCGTCCTTAGCCAATCTTCGCTTAATCCGTAGCCCCTGTTTCGAGTTGCAAATATGAGCAACAGAGCCAGTATCAAATACCCAGGCGCTACTCCGAGCATTAGGAAGGTACACATCAATAACATGTATATCAAATATACCTTTCACTTTGCCATCCTTCTTATCCGCCATATACTTGGGGCAGTTCCACTTCCAGTGACCAGTCCCTTTGCAGTAGAAGCACTCAGTCTCAGGCTTAGGTCCAAACTTGGGCTTCTTCACTTGAGAAGTAACTTGGTTGCTGTTCTTCTTGAAGTTCCCCTTCTTCCCTTTGCCCTTCTTCTTGAAACTAGTGGTCTTGTTGACCATCAACACTTGATGCTCCTTCTTGATTTCTACCTCCGCAGCCTTTAGCATCGCGAAGAGCTCGGGAATTGTCTTATCCATCCCTTGCGTATTATAGTTCATCACGAAGCTTTTGTAGCTTGGTGGCAGTGATTGAAGAACTCTGTCAATGACACTATCAACCGGAAGATTAACTCCCAGCTGAGTCAAGTGATTGTGGTACCCAGACATTCTGAGTATATGCTCACTGACAGAACTATTCTCCTCCATTCTGCAGCTGTAGAACTTATTGGAGACTTCATATCTCTCAATCCGGCATTTGCTTGAAATATTAACTTCAACTCCTGGAACATCTCATATGCTCCATGACGTTCAAAACGCCATTGAAGTCCCTGTTCTAAGCCGTAAAGCATGGCACACTGAACTATCGAGTAGTCATCAGTTTTGCTTTGCCAGGCGTTCATAACGTCCGGCGTTGCTCCTGCAGTGGGTTTGGCACTTGGCGGTGCTTCCAGGACGTAATTCTTCTGTGCAGCAATGAGGATAATCCTCAAGTTACGGACCCAGTCCGTGTAGTTGATACCATCATCTTTCAACTTAGCTTTCTCTAGGAACACATTAAAATTCAACGGAATAGTAGCACGGGCCATTTATCTACAACAACATAGACATGCAAAATACTATCAGGTACTAAGTTCATGATAAATTAAAGTTCAATTAATCATATTACTTAAGAACTCCCACTTAGATAGACATCCCTCTAATCATCTAAGTGATCACGTGATCCATATCAACTAAACCATGTCCGATCATCACGTGAGATGGAGTAGTTTTCAATGGTGAACATCACTATGTTGATCATATCTACTATATGATTCACGCTCGACCTTTCGGTCTAAGTGTTCCGAGGCCATATCTGCATATGCTAGGCTCATCAAGTTTAACCCGAGTATTCTGCGCGTGCAAAACTGGCTTGCACCCGTTGTATGTGAACGTAGAGCTTATCACACCCGATCATCGCGTGGTGTCTCGGCACGACGAACTGTAGCAATGGTGCATACTCAGGAAGAACACTTATACCTTGAAATTTAGTGAGAGATCATCTTATAATGCTACCACCGTAGTAAGCAAAATAAGATGCATAAAGGATAAACATCACATGCAATCAATATAAGTGATATGATATGGCCATCATCATCTTGTGCCTTTGATCTCCATCTCCAAAGCACCGTCATGATCACCATCGTCACCGGCTTGACACCTTGATCTCCATAGAAGCATCATTGTCGTCTCGCCAACTATTGCTTCTACGACTATCGCTACCGCCTAGTGATAAAGTAAAGCATTACATGGCGATTGCATTTCATACAATAAAGCGACAACCATATGGCTCCCGCCAGTTGCCGATAACTGCTACAAAACATGATCATCTCATACAACAATTTCTATATCATCATGTCTTGACCATATCACATCACAGCAAGCCCTGGAAAAACAAGTTGGACGCCCTCTACTTTGTTGTTGCAAATTTTACATGGCTGCTATGGGCTTAGCAAGAACCGTACTTACCTACGCATCAAAACCACAATGATTTTTCTTCAAGTGTGCTATTTTAACCTTCAACAAGGACCGGGCATAGTCACACTCGATTCAACTAAAGCTGGAGAAACAGACACCCACTAGCCACATGTGTGCAAAGCACGGCGGTAGAACCAGTCTCATGAACGCGGTCATGTAATGTTGGTCTGGGCCGCTTCATCCAACAATACCACCGAATCAAAGTATGACATGCTGGTAAGCAGTATGACTATTATCGCCCACAACTCTTTGTGTTCTACTCGTGCATATAACATCTACACATAGACCTGGCTCGGATGCCACTGTTGGGGAATGTAGTATTTCAAAAAAATTCCTGCGATCACGCAAGATCTATCTAGGAGAAGCATAGCAACAAGCGGGGAGAGTGTGTCCACGCACCCTCGTAGACTGAAAGCGGAAGCATTTACACTACAAAAAAAGACACATCCGTGACATTTTGGGCCGAACGAATTTTTTTCCTGTCATACTTATGACACTTCTATGACGATAATTGTGACAAAACCCGGTATCATCATAGATGTGGTGGGGTCCTACTTCTATGACAAAAAATCATGATAGAAAATGGGCTTTTCGTCCTGGGCGGGCCGGAGATGTAGCTGCATGACATTCTTTGGGCCGTCTATGACGGAAAAAACCATGGTAGAAGTGAGGGCGAGGAGAATATCGGGGGAGTTCCCGGTTACGGTGGGTGGTCGGGGCCGAGCGATGCGTGTTTCTCTCGTACGTACGCGCGTGTGTGGGAGGCGTTGGGCTCTAACTCAACCCGAGCGATTGCACTAGCTACGTCACTGAACCCGAGCGATCGATCCCTTGCTGTTAACTGAACCCGAGTGATTCCTTCGCTACTGCTGCTAACTGAAGCCAATCGAACACTACTGCCTCCTTCCCTTGATGAATAGTGAGTGTTGTTGAGTGCTACCTCTTGAGCATGCGTTGGTTTTACCTTGAA
Source organism: Triticum aestivum (assembly GCF_018294505.1). Taxonomy (NCBI): domain Eukaryota; kingdom Viridiplantae; phylum Streptophyta; class Magnoliopsida; order Poales; family Poaceae; genus Triticum; species Triticum aestivum. The sequence goes on from NC_057802.1 coordinate 430,148,337, forward strand.
GAGGAAAGGGTGATGCAGCAAAGTAGCGTAAGTATTTCCCTCAGTTTTTGAGAACCAAGGTATCAATCTAGTAGGAGACTACTCGCAAGTCACCTAGTACCTGCACAAACAATCAAGAACCTTGCAACCAACACGACAAAGGGGTTGTCAATCCCTTCATGGCCACTCGCAAAAGTGAGATCTGATAAAGATAATAAGATAAATATTTTTGGTATTTTTGTTGTATAGATTGGAAAATAAAGATTGCAAAATAAATAGTAAACTAGAATTATAGATCGGAAACTTATATGATGTAAAGTAGACCCGGGGTCCATAGGTTTCACTAGTGGATTCTCTCATGATAGCATGTATTACGGTGGGTGAACAAATTACTGCCGAGCAATTGATAGAAAAGTGCATAGTTATGATGATATCTAAGGCAATGATCATGAATATAGGCATCACGTCCGTGTCAAGTAGACCGAAACGATTCTGCATCTACTACTATTACTCCACACATCAACCGCTATCCAGCATGCATCTAGAGTATTAAGTTCATAAGAACGGAGTAACGCATTAAGCAAGATGACATGATGTAGAGGGATAAACTCAAGCAATATGATATAAACCCCATCTTTTTATCCTCGATGGCAACAATACAATACGTGCCTTCCTGCCCCTGCTGTCACTGGGAAGACACCGCAAGATTGAACCCAAAGCTAAGCACTTCTCCCATTGCAAGAAAGATCAATCTAGTAGGCCAAAGTAAACCGATGATTCGAAGAGACTTGCAAAGATATCAAATCATGCATATAAGAATTCAGAGAAGAACCAAATAATATTCATAGATAATCAAGTTCATAAACCCATAATTCATCGGATCTCGGCAAACACACCGCAAAAGAGTATTACATCGAATAGATCTCCAAGAACATCGAGGAGAACTTTGTATTGAGAACCAAAGAGAGAGAAGAAGCCATCTAGCTAATAACTATGGACCCGAAGGTCTCTGGTAAACTACTCACACATCATCGGAGAGGCTATGGTGTTGATGTAGAAGCCCTCCGTGATCGTATCCCCCTCCGGCAGATCGCCGGAAAAGGCCCCAAGATGGGATCTCACGGGTACAGAAGGTTGCAGCACTGGAAAGTGGTTTCGTGGCTCCCCCTGGATATTTTCAGGGTATAAGAGTATATATAGGCGACAGAAGTAGGTCGGCGGAGCTACGAGGGGCCCAGGAGGGTGGGGGCGCGCCTACCCCCTGGGTCCGCCCTCCTGCCTCGTGGCCGCCTCGTTGCGTCTCTGACTTCCACTCCAAGTCTCCTGGATTGCATTTGTTCCAAAAAGATCCTCACAAGGTTTCGTTCCGTTTCGTTTGATATTCCTTTTCTGTGAAACACTGAAATAGGCAAAAACAGCGACTAGCACTGGGCCTCCGGTTAATAGGTTAGTCCCAAAAATAATATAAAAGAGCATATTAAAGCCCATTAAACATCCAAAACAGATAATATAATAGCATGGAACGATCGAAAATTATAGATACGTTGGAGACGTATCATTGAGGGGGTTTGGATGAACAGTTCCCGGTGGGGGGTTGTATGAACAAGACCCCGTGGTAGTAGAGGTCGTTGCTGCTGGATGAACAGTACCCCGATCGATCGAGCCGGTGGATGAACAGGACCCCGTGGAGGGCTGGATGAACAGGACCCTGTGGAAGGCTGGATGAATAGTAGCCGGTGGAGGGTTGGTTGAATAGTAGCCGGTGGAGGGCTGGAAGAACAGTAGCCCGTGGAGGGGTGGTTGAACAGGACCCCGTGGAGAGGGCTGGTTGAACAGTAGCTGGTGGAGGAGCGCGCGGTGGAGGCTAGATGAACAGGAGCCCGTGGATGAACAGTCGCAGGTGGAGGCTGGAGGAGGTCGACGGTGGATGGACAGTAGCCCGTGGAGGCTGGAGGAGGTCGACGGTGGAGATGAACAGTATCTCGTGGAGTCCGTTTTGCGGTACGCCACACCTCTCCTGATGAACAGGACCCCCGTTTCGACCGTAGCGCTCCAACACAAGTCCGTTTCCTCCATTTTGCGGTATGCCACACCGCTCCCGATCAACAGGACCCCGTTTCCGCCGTAGGAGGTCCGTTTCCTCCGTTTTGCGGTACGCCAGACCCCTCCCGATGAACAGGATCCCGTTTCGACCGTGGCTGGTCGAACACAAGGCCGTTTCCTCCGTCTGCTGTACGCCAGGCCTCGTTTCCATCGGCTGTTCCGTCCAAGACGGTTGGCTCCCGATGAACACGACGACGCATTCTGTTCCGACCCAGTCGGTTGCCTCCCCATGAACACGACGACGGCGCAGCTTCTCTGTTCCGACCCAGCCATGTACACGAGCCCTGGCCGTACGTATGCGCAAGTAGGCATTCGAGACACTGCCCGTATGTACGTACGTGGCCGTATTTACTTTCTTGCACCCTGGCCATTGTATGTACGTGTACATGCTACGTGCGCGCCTCTACTACGAGATGTGCACGCCTCTACTACGACACGTGCCCTTCCTTACACGGCCACGGTTCATCGCTGCAGCTTGTAGACAGACCGATCGTATGTACGTACACGTTCGCCACCAGAATGACAACACTACGTACGCTTCGACCAGGTGGGTCCCGACTGTTAGGCACTTCCTTGCGTGCTAAGATGTAGCTGGTGGGTCCCAGTAGTCAGGGGGCGAATCATTTTTTTGCCCGTAATATGGACGCACTTCCTTGCGTGCAAAGATGTAGCTGGTGGGTCCTAGCAGTCAGGGAAACATTTTTTTGTAAAATACGGTGGCCCGTCCGGTGGGTCCCTGCTGTCAGGTGGAGGAATCATTATATTCCGCGTAATAAGGAGGCACTTCCTTCTGCGGCCGTGGACCCAACTGTCAGCCTCTCCACGTACAGTACTCTTCCGATGGAAGTCGTTCGTTGACCACATTGACCACACCGCGCCGAGAGCACCAAGGCGGTGGACGATGGCGAGGCCTAGGAAGGGAACGACGCGGAGCCGGGGAAGACGCGGCAGTGGATGCCCACGCGGAGAGGAGTATGAAGGTTCACTGGTTCGGTTGCGGTGTGAGGCTGCCGTCGCCGCAGGGCCTGGCCAGCGATGGGAGTAGTAGGGGGCTGTGAGGCCTCCGCGGCAGCACAGCCGGCCACGGGAGGCAGGAGCAGGCGACACGACTGGCGCTGCTTTGGGCGGCTAGAGCAAGAAGACCAGAGGTTGAAGAAGCACGACGGCCGTTGGATGGACATCATACGGTCACTGCAGCTAGAATCATTTATATTGACTAAGTTGACAAAGCCCTTGGTACGCGTCAACTTAGTAGGCCCACAGGTCAGCCTCCGAAACGGTGCGCCCTAGATGTCAGGGGGAGGAATCATTTTTTGGGTGGGTGAAGCTAGAATATCAGAGATTGAAGAAGAAGCACGACATCCGTTGGATGGACATCCAACGACCACTGTTGCTAGAACCATGTGTTGACTATAAGTTGATAAAGCCTTGCATACGCGCCAACTTATTTTTTTAGGGGACGCGTCAACTTAGTAGGCCCACAAGTGTGTGGCACAGAACTTATAGCCCATTTGAGATTTGTAAGAATGTACAACCCATTTTTGAATTCTAATGGAATTTACTACAGCCCGTTTACAGTTTGTTAAAAGTACGGCCCATTTTCTAGTTAGGACAACGATTAATAATTTCAACCAACCATTCAAAACAGAATTCAATAAAATTTCTCACATTTTGATGGGACCCGAAATATTTTTATGCCTAAATTTCTAGTCAGAATAAATACAATTCCAATATAAATTTGTGTTACGTAAAATCCAACGAAACATTGCGCACGCAACAATTAATGAAATTAAAATTTTCAAAATCCAAAAATAATATTTTATAAACTAATTACGTGTTTGATGCATTTTTTTATAGTTACAACCCTATTTTATAATTACAGCACATTTATTATTTTCTTAAAGCCCATTTTCTTGTTAAGCCTAATGCATCCCTCCTAGGAAAGATTTGCAGCCGAGCGGGGCGGAGAATAACAAGTTGACCTTGCCTGGGTATTCCTCAAAAAAGAGTATAGCTGGGCTAGCCATTTTCAGCTTGAAAAAAATTAATATCTAGGCTGGATATCTGACCTGGGCTAGATGGGCCACAGCCCGCCCAATTAATACCCTGCTCTCCTCTGAACAACAACGAAAACATCGCTCTTGTCTAAAAAAACGAAAACATCGCTCAAGAAAAACTCTGCAGTGCTCACACCTCAAAAACACAAATACTGCTCGAGCTGCTTGGTCCCAGCCGTCGGCCGCTCCTTGTGCAATTATCTCATTTATTGACTACATAGGTTGACAATGGTGTGGGACCGTGATGTCAGGAAACCAGGAGGAAGCAAAAAAAATTACAGTTGTAGTATATAATAAGGAGGCACTTGCGGACTTGCGGCTATGGCCCTGGTGGGTCCCCACTGTCATCCTCTCCAAGTAAAGTCATCTCCTCATTCCTCATGTCTGTTGACCATGTTGACAACGCGAGACGGCGGCGCCACGACAAGCGCAAACTCGAAGGACGACAAAGATGGCCTCGCGGGCCCTACGGATGGTCCGATACAGCGCCCGCTGCTCATTCGGGAAGCCAGGATCATAGAGCCACATGTCCGCGATGACATTGTCGTTCGCTTGTTCACCGGTGCTCATTGACGAGACGGAGGTTGCAGCACAGGTCCTTCTGTGCTGGTAGCTCTTCCGCCATTAGGGCGTCGAAGTGCAGCCGCACCTGCTCTATGGTGAACACGGCATGAACTGGCTTGGACAGTGGCGCCGGCTCCTGGTCGGAAGCTATGTCCATTGTCTGATTTTCGTCGCTCAGCTCGGCGAGCTCGCTGGCGAGCCAGCATGTCCGGCTGCTGGACGGACCCGCTGCCAAGCACGAGTCTGACTGCCCTGGCCCACCCAGACCGCCTCCCTCGCCCGCGCGCGCTTTCCACCCGAAACGGTTAGCGCTGCCTGCCCAGCTTCCCGGAGCAGGCGATTGCTCCGCTTTCAAACGACACAAGTGTCGTCCGTCCGTCCGTCTGCCGCCCACATTAATGATATGTGGTTGCCGAGGTGGCTACTCCGGCGCCACACGTCCGTCCCTCCGCCGCCCACCATTGCTATATAAACTGCTGCGCCGGTCATAGTCGTAGTCATCCGCCTCCGTTCCCTTTCTCCTGTCCACACCACTACTACCCACCATGGCTTCCTCGCGCTCTAGCGCTCTTCGGGGCGGGCGGACGACGGACCACAAGGAGATGGCAGCCATTGCTGCCGACTACCTGGCCGGCAGGCACCCGGAGGACGACAACGTCCCAATGGAGAACATGGTAGTCGACGATCCGATGCCAACCCCCTCCTCCGCGCCATCCTTGCCGGTGCATTGCACCATGACCATTGGCGAGGCCCGTGCCCAATACATGGACACGGTGAGGCAGAAGCGTGAGGAGCAGTTTCGGGAGGCGCAGGCCGACGCCGCCTACAACCACCATCTCCTCCAGGAGCACCTGCAAGCAAAGGAGCAGATCGCTGCGGAGTGGGCGGAGCAGGAGGCGCTGCTCGACTCGTACCACTCCGCCCATGAGGGCTGCCTCGAGCGCTGGCGGTACTGCATGCAGGTGGCGGAGGCTGCGGCCGCCTACAAAGAGGGCGATGAAGCGGGCGAGGCGCTGTTTGGCGAGACCGAGGACGAGGCAGAGGACAATGCCGGCTCCGACGAGTACCCGCTCCACTGGCGTCGACGAGGCCGTGCTCCGCCGAGGCCCCGTGGCGCCAACAACGAGGTAGAGGACACCGCCGGCTCCGCCGAGGCCCCACCCCGCTGGCACCGAGGCGGAGGCCCTACTCCACCGAGACCCCGCACCGCCAAAAACGAGGCAGAGGACAATGCCGGCTCCGGGGAGTCCCCGCTTCGCTGGCGTTGATGAGGCCCTGCTCCTCCGAGGCCCTGCGGCGCCAACAACGAGGCAGAGGACACCGCCGGCTCCGCCGAGGCCCCGCCCCGCCGGCACCGAGGCGAAGGCCCTATTTCGCCGAGACCCCGCCTCACCAACAATGAGGCAGAGGACATCGCCGGCTCAGCCGAGGCCCCACCCTGCCGGCAATGAGGGGGAGGATTTCCCCCACTCCGCTGAGGCGCCGCCCTGCCGGCAACGAGACAGAGATTATCACCGGCTCCGTCGAGGCCCCGCCCCGCTGCCAACGAGGCCGTGCCACACAGAAAATGAGGAAGAGTAGAAGACGGTAGGTCACCGCCGCTCGGGTCCAAGTACGTCCACCGCTGCTACCCTTCGGTTGAAGCCAAGCTAGGTGGGTTGACCATTGACGACCGATTAGCTTCTTGGCGGAGACGTGGAGTCGGAAAGCTATGTTGGAGAAGGACGCTGCTTCTACTTGTGCAGTTGGCTCACTGACACGTGGGCCTAACAAGCATCTGGGCCACATGTCAGTTACGCAATTACACCTGCAGTTAAGTCACTAAAGCTCAGTCCGCTAGAGAAGAAGCTTCTGTTCGGCTCAGCCGGACACAGGTGGGTAGCTTCGGTTAATTAATTATACCTCCAGCGCACCCCTTTTTAGTTGAAGAATGTATGAAATGTAATGAAATCCGGCATGTTTATATGAAATCCGACTGAGCATGAATGAATTTAGTTTGATTAGTTCGAATTCTTGTATCACTGGCATTGGATGAACATGCAAACAAAACGTACTAGGATTATTCCCAGGGTGATCACCTCGTTTGCAGCAGTTTCACATGTACTCCCACCGGTCCTTTTTAGTCTGCATACAAGTTTTGTCTACAGTCAAAGTATCTCTACTTTGACCGGAGTACAAAGAGTTTGAGCAGCTTTATAGCATTCCTGCACATTGCAATCAAACACACATGCCTGGCAATTCATAGAGAACATTCAAAACAATCGATGATTATGCATCTCGGCGATTCACATGTCAGAGCCAATATTTACTTCACAACTAAAGAATAAAGAAAAATAGATCGACGCTGCTGACAGCAAAGGGCGTCCCATTCGAAAATATCAAACGCATGTCTTCTTGCTAACATCAATGAGCAAAATTTGACAAGGTTGTCCCATTCCAAAATGTCAAATGCTTGTTGTTTTTGTGCATCAATGAGCAAACTTTGACAAGGTTTTCCCATTCCAAAATATCAAATGCCTACGATTGTGGAATGGGCAGGGTTTGCCATCAGTGCGGACATTGACATGGCACCTCGTGCTAAATAAACCAGCTGTTCTTTTTGTGCAGTTCCACCAAAATCAACCAAATTCGCGCGTAGCTTGTATGATTTCGCCCTTATATGTTGCAACGCCTTGAACATATCGGCACCTCCTTTCTTGTGGTGGAAATGAATGATTCGATGTATTCATAAACATTTTGTGCAGTTCCCATTGAAATCAAGCTGAGCACCCTTGTTTGCACAAATACAAAAAAGTGATTAGGATAAAGCAAACTGTACTATGAATTGACAGTTTAAACAGGCACCTACATGGTCCATGTAGAGCACACTTTAAAAAAATGGAACTCACCGAAAGAATCCTAGAACAACATTGTACTTGCGCATCACAGCAAAAAGATGGAGATATGTCAGTCCTTCTGAGCTGAAGTTAGTTTGGTCTTGTGGGGAGTAATGTAACCATCCTTCAACTGCTCCTTCTGATGAGAAGATAGACATGGCTTCTTCATCCTGGCATAATCGGAACTAGTCACTTCACGTACTCTATATTCTTCTTCAGAGGAAGATGATCCTGTTGTGCAAAGACAAGAGGACAACTAAATGCTAGCATCTCTGTTTGCTCGGAAAAAAGGAAAGGAAATATTTAAAACAGCACAGATGAAGCACTTCTCAAGGACAATACCACTTTCTCATGACAATATCTAAACAGTAGCACAACACCAATAGAGATGACAAAACTCAATCATTTGGATGAAATCCGTGGGCGAGTACCAACCTTTGTCAGGAGGCTTATTGTGTAGAGCATACAGATAAAGCGCTTCTCTGGAACCATCTGTTGTTATCTACTGTGGTTGCCATGCTTACTATATACTCCTCGATTAGTTTAATGTTTCCAACATCTTCTTGTGCAGTTCCACTAAAATATATGGTATCTTCAAAGAAGATCCCTGTTTGCACAAGTAGAGATAATTACATATTACATTAAGAGTGGCATCCACTCAGTGGCAAAACAATTGCTCGTTCCAGCCATAGCAATAAATTAAGATGCAAAACTATATCATTACTTGTGTCATCACAGTTCAAGTGCTTCATTACAACACCGTGAGTTGATTTTTGTTTTTCTTCCGCTTGTTCTTCCCCTTCATCACTTGGTTCAATAACAGAAAATCTTTGCCTTTAATGGAAGATTTGGCATGTTAATTAGGGAGCACAAGTATAGCACTAAACAATGACATTAATTTTCTGATGAAAGTGGCAAAATACAGGCCAACCGTTGTGAAATATCCTTATCTTACCTCAATGGGATATTACGGTGCACATACAAATTGGAAGTCTTGTCAAGCAACATTACCGTACAAGTAGCACAACATATGAAAGCACACTGCACAATCATGTGAAAGAAAGCTAGTACTGACCTCTCATGACACGGAATTCAAACAACTCACAAGAAGAAGATCTGAACCAAATTTGCCAACACGGATAGGAAGTAAGATCTCCTCTTGTGCAGTTCCACTAAGATCAAGCAATCAAGCAACAATGTCGGTGTGACATTTTGGTTGAACTGCACAAAACACTCTTAAAACAAAAGTGTTTTGTGAAGTGCAACAAAAGGTCACAATAGCAACAAGGTGAAGTAGATAACCCTGTTTACACAGAGGTGCAAAGGAAACAACTAGTGGTCAATAACGGTGGATGACACAGAAGCCAACAAAAAGAAGCATCTAACTTATCTAAATGGGAAAGAAAGCAAGACAGTAGCATTTCTCGAACGGTGGCATTTATTAATATTAACAGAAAGATTATATAAACAATAAAACTCGTTAAACGTGTAATTTGCTTTTAACTATGGCATTGCATCAATTTTCCAGCGGCATTATTAGAGGGTGTCTGTTTACAGGGACTTTTTGGTGTAGGGACTAAAAAAAGTCCGTGTCAGTCCCATCTAAACCAAACAGGAGGGACTTTTATGGACTAAAAGTGGGCATTTGGGACTAAAGAAAGAAGACCCCGAGGGAGAGTCTTTTGGGGACTTTTTCCAATAGTTGCCCCTGCCCCGCATCGCACCTTGTCTCTATTAGTTCATTACTAGGGGTAACATGGTCTTTTAGCATGTTATTTAATAACCTCTAGTCCATGTTTAGTCCCTGGAACCAAGCAGGTAGGGACTAGGGACTTTTTAACCAAACAGGGCCTTAGATTAACAACAGCTAAAGAGTTGCACGGGACAGTGGACACACCAGCACCATGTGCATCTACCGATGTATGAAGGGGTGATGCACAGTCTGTTGCAACAAAGAACAAACAACCATGGAGGATATTTGTGTTGGTCCCAGTTTTGTTATCTTTAGACTCCTTTCCCTATGTGAGCGCAGCAAATCTAGTCATGCTCAAACTCTACAGCCTTGTCCCCCAAAACAAAAAGATCAGTTCGTTACAGATGTGCGTACTGCGTTTGTCATTGTTTTCCCTTTTCGACCAACGTAGGTGCTGGATAGCCAGTCTGTACTAGTACTTTCCCCCTTCCTTTCCTCTTTGAACCACGTCCTAGATTCATGCTATACAACTTTCCCCACTACGTTCCCCCATTCCTTTCCTCTTTGAACCACGTCTTAGATTCATGCTATACAACTTTCCCCACTACTTTCCCCCTTCCTTTCCTTTTTGAACCACGTCCTAGATTCATGCTATACAACTTTCCCCACTACTTTCCCCCATTCCTTTCCTCTTTGAACCACGTCCTAGATTCATGCTATACAACTTTCCCCACTACTTTCCTGTTTGATCCAACACCTAGATTCGAGTGCAGAAGCAGAAAAAACCCACATGCAGCTAGAGCAATGCATGTGGAATAAGTAAATTATACCTTAAGGTTCTTGGGGTGTGGTTCGGTGGGCGACCGGAGGCTGTTCGGCCCACACTACATATGGCGGCGAGGAAGAAGGGGTCGGAGGCCCTCCCCCGCCGCCGCTGGGTGAAAGAGAACAACTGCACCGGTGGTGGATTCCCTCCCTCACCGACGGCGACAACGTTAAGCCTCCTTCCCTTCCCGGCGGACGGATCCTGCCGGCTCTATGACCAGCAGTGAGGGGAGAGAGAAAGGCCAACGAAGTCTTGTTTAGATCTGGAGAGGGTGAGAGAGTATGAAGCGAGCAACTACAAGCGTTGAGGCTCCAACGTGTATATATATACTGGAGAGAGAGTGTGAAGAGTGCAAACCCTAGAAAACAAGCGATGAGGCTGCAGCGTATACGTGATGAGGTGATTATACGGTCACTACGAGCTTGTATAACTCCGTATCCATCCATTTTGACCAGTCAAAGAATCCTCCTGGCACCACCCCAGATCACTTCTCTCTCTGTCATGCGGGACCTACCTGTCATTGGGTGGAAGAAAGAAGTCGAACAAAAACAAAATTATGCTCAAGTGTAGTTATCCAACCCGAGACCTCAAGTTTGATGAGCAAACAGGCTAACCAGCTACACCACCCTCCCGTTATGTTCAACGAGAGGAAAATAACCTTTTATACATTCCTGCATTCGTTTAACAAGCATGCCGTGTGTTTTTTGCGTGCGAGACATTGGGATTTAAATCATAATCGTGTCATGTGGCTTTGGTGGTAAGGTCTTTTGGGATTTAAAGCAGTGTTGGTAGTAAAGAAATAATGTAGCCTTAGTCACCTTACCTCTAGCGTAGTACGTTGGGTCCCACCAGTCAGAGGGTGAAACAAACAAATTAATAAGAAAAATTAAACGCGCCAGCGGTGTATCTTACCTCACACATCTCGCTACTGCTCATGAACACTGTCCAATTGATCCCTCTGTTCACTCGCGTACTATTTTAAGTGAATCCTTATTATAACATGCACACAATTTTGGGCACTTGTATTCGACCTAAGTCAGTGTGCCACCGTATCTCGTACTACTCCCTCCATCTAGGTGTAATAAGTCACGTTAAAGGTGCAGCGGGACCAAGGTGCAAGCAGATTGGAGGAGAAGGAGAAACTTGACCGGTCCTTCCTCCAATCAAAGCCCTGATTTCTGTCTCTAAACGCAACAATTAATCCCAACAACTAAGAGATGACATTTTAGCTACCATGCAGGGCCATGTATTAACTCGCATGCAAGCCGACTTTGATTTCTTGACTGATCAACGCGTAGTTGCGCTCCATGCATTGGGTTTCCGGGGGAGATAACAAGGGAGAGTAAGGAGCGTTTGGTTACATTGCTTAGGCTGGTCATAGTGGTGAGTAACTTGGACTAGTAACATGCACAATGTTCCTATTCTATGAACCTGTGTGTGTGGGTGTGCGTGTGTGTTTAACAGCATGTATGTGTTAGAGAGAGCGACACATCGACCTACTCCTATAGAGAGATGGTGTGTAGTGTACGATTTAGCCGCGAGAGTCGGTGCATCCTCTTCCGGGCGTCCGGTCGGGACAGGCGGACCGCTGCCACACTCTCTCCTAACCAGCCTGGCCCACCCAAAGCCCCTCCATCGCCCGCGCGCGCTTCTCGCCCGAAACGGTTAGCGCCACTCCAAAGAATCGGTGCCACATTCATGCCCGGGTAGAGCGGACGCGACCTCTCACCAGCCCCTGCGTTGAAGAGAGAAGTGGATTCAAGAGTGATGGTTGCTTCGTCCGTCCAACTTATTGCTTGGTCTATGTAATTTAATGGCTCATTGGTCATTATTACTGAGGTGGTAGGACTGCTGGATGTCCCACACTTTCGGCGAAAGGAGGTACTACTAGATTACAATTTTCTCCATTCTTACAGCGAAGGAGTGTGAGAGCAGTGAAAACACGCAGGCTCAGTGATTACATGGCCCACCTCACATTATCACCATATTTTCTAGACACCGTGCGACACCTGACTCTTTACATAGTACTACTAGTATAGTACGTACTGTAATTTATCAGCGAGATAAATTTGTACAATGATATGAAGCTTCCAGCCTCTGTTTCATGTATCTTGCGTCCAAGGTTGCCCATTGCAACATTTCATCAAATACAGAGGAGACTAACATGCATGCTATTGCATCTCAATGATTGATAGATCATAGCCAATATGTACTCCCTCCGTTCCAAAATAAGTGTCTCAACTTTATGCAAACTTTAGTACAAAGTTGTACTACTACTAAAGTTGATACTTATTTTGGAACATAGATAGCTAAAGAAAAAATGATCCATGCAGTCCCTAGCCCTTGAACCGTAAACCCTAACCAGGCTTTAATTTGCTGGCAACGTTGGAGCTTCCGAAGAAATGAAGTTTGCAACCCTTTGACCATCTGATCATTTTGTGCAGTTTCACCAAAATCGAGATGAGCATCCCTGTGGCAAAGAAATTGAAGAAGCGTGATTAAAATAAGATTATTGGGGCTAGTTGATGAGACATAAACTCATCACAAATACAGTACGTAGAAGCCAGTAGAGGTATGTGCGGGGCAAAGAAGTAGAGAATATCCACATGGAGTGATGTGGGCAGCTGGAGTAGTGGTGCAAGCCGGCTGTAAAGGGAGTTGTACCTAAGGGATGTCGGGACGTAGCTCAACCTAGAGGAGGGCAGTGGGAGGTGGCAACTGCCCACGTCGCGGCAGTGAGCAAGGGACGAAGGCAACCTCACCGGCTTTGTGAGAGAGAACGGCGGGGACCCTGGATCGGGACGTGCTGACAGTGGGTTTTCGCTGTCGGCGACGGCGACCGCATCTACACTAAGCATCCGCCACATCCGCCGAGATGTTAGAGTTGTGGCCACAGTCGTTTTGTGCAAGAGAGTGTGAAGAGAGCAACCCCAGCAAGCAACCGGGTAGGCTCGTCCTGCCTATGTATATAGTGGAGCGGTTTCCTTTTTTCTCCATATGAACCTATTTATATTGCATACGTGCCACTGAAGAAATAAAACTTTATTTATAAATGACGCGGCACCTACTACTCGTTCTCCTATAAACCTTGCGCTTGGCATCTCCAAAATATTAACCTTGCGATTGGCTCTTCGCCTCTTCGGGAAGTCGAGCAATAATAGTACTGCAGTAAATATCGTTCTGGCTATATGAGACTGAATGAATTGTTGCACGTCCACCACGTGGGCGAGGGTCGAGGGGCGAGGGAGAGTGCATACTATTACGTCCGTTTCAATATGGACTACATACGGAGCAAAATGAGTGAATCTACACTCTAAAATACGTCTATATACATCAGTGTTTGGAGTATGTACTAGTAGTTCATATTGAAATCTAAGGACATATATTCCAAACAATATGATAATCTCTCTAACCAAGGTAGGGACAAGGAGTAAACGGAGGGAGTAGTAAAATTTTCTCCTCGTCCTGCGAGCCACCGCGCGCGTGGGCGAGGGAGCGGGCGTAAGGCGTAGTACTACTACCTCTGTCCTGGTTTATAGGTCACCTTTGTAGTTCGTGCCAAATTTTTACCAAATATTTAGCTAACAAAATGTTAATGCATGTCAACAAAAATTATATCGTTGGATTTGTATTTCAACATAGTTTTAATGATATAATTTTTGGTAACATGCACGAACATTTTGTTAGTTCAATCTATAGTCAAAATTTGACACAATATACAATGGGGACCAATAAACCAATATACAATGAGTAGCAGTAAGCAAGCTTCACCTTGTCCTGCGAGCCACCGCGCCCGTGGGCGGGGGAGACGGCGTAGTAAGAAAGCTTCTCCTCGTTCTGCGAGTTGATGGGACACATCAAAAGTAATACGTACAGAGCATCTCGAGTGTATAGAACCTTGCCTCTAAGGTAGGCCCCACATGGTTTGCCTCTTTTTAACATAACGCGTTAAGTCGCAATTTGTTTGTCCACCCGTGGTAGATGATCCTCCATCAAGTGGACAACCAGTACACGTGTCAAATTACCACGTGGGCTGCCTTTTCGTACAGAAATGAGCTCCACCGTGTACCCGCGCGGGTGTGGTTGGGAAAGAGACGGGAGTACGTGCGCCGTGCGTGCACCTCTTCTCTTCGTGCACGTCCCACACCTACGTGGGTGTGTGTGAGAGATACAAACCTAGAAAGATGGCGTGTGCGTTCGTGAGTGTGTGTGAGAGATACAAACCTAGAAAGATGGCGTGTGCGTTCGTGAGTGTTTTTAGTTTTGGGGGTGATTTCGTGAATGTATCTGTGGGAATATGTGTCGATGACATCTCAAACAAAATTTTGCATGCGATGTGTGTGAAATAGAGGCCTATCCATATCATATATAGAGGGGGCGATCCACGAGAAGAGAGGGAGGGGTCATATATCTCGATAGAGTCAAAGAGAGGATCAAGTGGGTGGGTGCGAGATCGATGAAGAGAGCCATCGAAATTGTGTGTGTGCAAGTCAAAGATATAGGGCGACTGGCCTACCGGAACGTCAGAGGGCACAGGGCAAGTTTGTGTGTGGCAGGGAGACATGACTAGAGCACTCGATGTATTGGTGTGTGGGGGGGAGGGGGGAGGCAGAGGCCTAACTAGAGAGGTAGAACGACTCGTATATGTGTTGAGAAGGAGAGACCTAGCTATGTGTTGAGGGAGAGCGGTCGACATCCATACATAACTGAAGGATGGGAAATAGGTTGGGACAGAGAGAGAGAGAGAGAGAGAGAGAGAGGAGAGAGAGAGGGAGAGGGGTAGAGTGCTGGAGGGGTGATGGAGTTGCTTCTCGAAGATGGTGGGAGAGACCTACTAGACAAAATGAGGGTAGAACTGCAATATTATCAATAAGAGTGGCGATGTGTTTCTGTGTGTGCCTGTGCGTGATAGATCTGTCGGGACACATGCATGGATGATGAAGGGGAACCATGTGTTTGGTAAGCAAACCTAACTAGATCAGTAGATCAATTGTTGTTTGTCGGAGGAAGGGAGAGACATAACTAATGAGGTAGATCGATCGACGCGTGGGAAAAAACGAGTTATAAGGACCTAGCTAGCTATATGTATAGCGGGAGATCGGTCGGTGTACATCCATTTGTTAGAGGCAAATAAGGCCCAGCGAGACGGATAGACAGAGAGAATGGAGCTACAGGAGGTGGTGCGAGAGGCTGAGCTACTAGCTAGATAGGGGGAGGAGTGTGCGGTTGTGAAATTGATGAAAAGAGGGGCGAGAGTTTACACATGTGTGGGACCGTATGAGAGACACGAGGCATGGACACAGAAAGGAGGAGAAGGAAGGCGCATGTGTATGTTGTAGGCAGACATCGCTGGAGAGGTTTATCGATCAGTGTGTGTCGGAAAGAAGTTGTGGAGACTGTGGGAGAACAACCTAAAGAAAAAAAATGAATGTGCACGATGGATAGAATGCTGAGGGAGGGGGAGGGCGAGGAGGGCGTGTGCGTGCACAAGAGAAAGTTAGTGCTAGCTACAAAGGTTAGAAGATTGTGTGGGTGTAAGAGACTAACAAAGATCATAATTTGATATGAAAGTGGATTCATATATTTGAATAGGAGATCATAGTGTTATAAACATATATGCATGCATGAATATAGCGGTGATACGCGTGCTGTGGTTTTGCACATGTTATACCGTAATGTGATAATGCATGGCGTTTGTAACTCACAGCTAAATGTCGAACAATCTAAACCATACTATACATTGAACAATCTCACATTTTATTTGAATTTGTGATAATGTGTGGCATTTGCAGCTTACAACTAAATATCGAACAATCTAAACAATACTATATATCGACCAATCTCACATTTTATTTGAATTTGTGGTCATGTGTGGTGTTTGCAACTCACATCGAAATACTTAGGCGTAGGGGGCGGGGCACCATACATTATGTGATAAACACATTATACATATGAGACATGGTTTAGATTATGAAGATCTAGCTAGAGCTTGAAATGTACTGTGATTTGAAAACAACATAAAGTGGATTCAAAAAATCGAGTTCGAGTTCATATAGTACAAATAGTTCATATCTAACTCGAGAGTAATCATGTGGTGTGCCGTGAAGATAATACACAAACGATGGTTTAACTTGATACTAATGATGATTGTAGATCTTATTAAAATAGAGAAACGAATTCAAATGGTTTGACTTCACAACAATCATTATTGTAGATCTTATTCAAATAGAGAAACAAATTCAAATTTAGCTCATATTGAAGCGGTAGTCACTGGTGCGTCTCGGTCCTAAACAAACGGTTTTTTACCCCTTTCCGCAACGGCATTTGGAACTGTCGCCAAGTTAGTGTGGGCGATAGGGGGGTCCTTCCCACACGACCCAGAAACCGTTGGGGAGATGCCCTCGTGGCACACATGCTCGGCAAAATGAGGTCGTGTGCGACAGGCGAGCACTCAAGTACGGAAATACATACTATAGAGCTAAAAAAATACAATTATACTGCGAAATTGTTTCCGGTCGCAAGTACATCCCACACAGTCAATCCCTGCTAAACGTTTTCGTTCGTATGCACATCCCACACAGTCGCTCCAAGGAAAACATTTCCGTTCACAGGTACATCACACACAATTTTTCCCGTTAAATCGTTTGCGTTATTGAATGTAGCACACACGGTCCGTAGAAGAAACTGTGTGGCAAAGGCTGTCCATGACACACAGTTTTTATGTGGTAAACGTTTGCACAAGGTGGCCTAACGCAAACAGTTTTCAAGAGAAAGTCGTGTGTGATTGTTCATTGATCCAACACGGTTTATTCCTAGAAACTGTGTGCGTTGCCTGAGGTCATCGCCCACGGTATTTTTTCACCAACCGTTTGCAATATCAAAACCCAATTAGTAGGCTAATTCACCATTAGCAGGCTAATTGCCCTATTATTAATAATCCATTTATTAATCTAATTGACATTCATATTAAGCACACAATATATTTCATTTCCATATTAAGGAAGCAGAATTTCATAATTGAAATACATCAGAGTACAACATGATATAGTTTCAGCACTCAGCTACCCCATTACACAACTGCACCAGCAGCAAGTTCCATATCCAACATGTAGAACCTTTTGAAATTAGCATCATAGACGGTATATAGACAGATGCATCTCATTTGGAAACTGCTGAAGCGAAAGGCGAATATTGAGCCTTCATTCATGTTGAAGGTCTTTGCAACTTTAGTCCAGTGCCTGTGGATGATTGACCGTCCGTCCTTCGAACTCTTCAGGAACACTTCAATATTGAACCGTGGGTGTTGTATGAAAACCTTCCTCACCTCCTGATCATAGAGGTGGTTTGAGAGGTAATCATCAGTGAACTGCTTTGGAAAGGCCTGAAAACAAGGATGTGCATAAATATCTTTATATTGGAAATGGGGCAAAGGAATAAAAAAAGTCAAGGTATAATACTTAGTACCATCTTGTAGTGAACTGATGTCTTCTTCATTGTGCAGACAAAGATCTTGTTGTTTTTTGTCGCTAATTTCTTTATCCTAACAATCTTTCTGAGTTTCTTGATTTTATTGATATTCATGGATAAATCATTTCCCCATATGCAAAAAGGGTCGAACAGTGGGTCAAAACCTCTGACAGCAGGACCTACATGTGCAAGACCAAATTGTTAAAAACCAAAATATTAGAATGGTTCCTGCAATTGCACAATAATGTGGTATTAGACAATGGACCATACACGTGCTAACCTCGATTGTAAACCTCAGTGCTTCCCATTGTTTCCCTGCAACACATATAAGGTAGTTAGTCATCAGGTTAAGTAAGGGTTCGCATGCTATCAGTAAAATATGTTGATGGAAAATAAGCACATTGCAGATTCATTAGATTAATTAAAGCCACACGGAAAACCCATTTACCCAAACCAAGCATGATTATGAACTAGGAAATATAGCACTTGTATATGTTTCACATGTATTAAGTGCAGCCAAATTCGATTTATTCCTCACATGCACAACAATACAAAATTATACCCACGACAATTGGACATCGCATTGCAGAATTGAACCAAGCAGTTAACTAAACACCACAACAAATGAACCAAATATTAACTGAGCACCACATTGCACAATATAACATTGAACCAAGCAGTTAACTAAACACCACAACAAATGAACGAAACATTAACTGAGCACCACATTGCACAATAAAACATACTCCTAATAGAAGATTAGAGAGTTAACCAAACAGTTAACTATAGCCAATTGTAGCAATTATATTTTTTTCTCATGTATTAGTACAACCAAATTCAATTTATTCCTCACATGGTATACAATAACAGAATGCACCCACAATTTTGTAAAAATTTCGATTTATTTCTCACATGGAAGACAATACAAAATTGCAGCCGGAAGAATTGAACCAAATAGTTAACTGAAGACGACAACTAATTAACAAAACAGTTAATAAGTGAGCACCACACTGCACGACACTAGAGCAACAGATTGCATGGTGAAATTAGATGGCACAATTCACTAGATTTTGTGAAGGAAAGGCAGGAGTAGCACACGCAATGGGTAAACCGAGCATGCTTAACCGGCGTAGCTAGCAATTGGCAAGGTGCTCCTCCAAGATCTGGGGGTCGGCACGAATGGCAGCCATCGCGACCTCATCCGTGCTGCGGCCGCGATTTGCTTCTCCGCTGCCAAATGCTCCTTGAGGTCCTGGCTATACTGCGTGCACCATGGCTTAGGCCGGCGCTTATTTGGTGGAGGGGTCGGTGATTTGGGTGGAAGGTGTCGCGCTCGCGCCGGCGGTCGAGGCATGTGGGATGTGGAAGGAGGAGGAGGGTGGGGGTCGGGTGTGGATTACCTGCCTGGATAGAGGAGGCCGAGCAGCATGAAGGAGGGTCGCGGGCGAGGAGGCGGCGGCGCTGCAAGAAAGGATTGAAGGTTTCAACTTGGAAAGGAAGGCGGAAAGAGGGGAAATGTGGCTTTTGGTAAGGGGGAGGGGGCGGGGAGGTAGATATTTCCGCGGAAGCCAAAAATTTGGAATCGCTTCAGCAAAAAAACTGGCGCGCAAAGTGTCATCAGTCACGGTCCCTTATTCAGAACTGTGTACGATACGTGGACATCACAAACGATTCAGATAACTTAACCCGTGTGTGATGAGTTTGAACATCGAAAGTTTTGGTACGAATTTCCATGGTTACAGTGGTCATCCACGTCATTGCATAATTTGGGTACACAAAGGAGACTACAACACACCCACACTTCTTAATCGAGCAAGTTCAGCAATTAAACAGAGCTAGCTGACCTAAACATTACTCTAACAAATTAAAGACCGGCGCTCTTAATTAAACAAAACATAGAGTACTACTACGGCTGGTGCTCGTCGATCTCCGCCGCCGCCTCCATGTCCAGCTCGCGACCGACGGTCTCCTGGGGAAGGGGCTCCATGGCATCCATCGCACCATACTCGGCAAGCATCTCGCCATCCGCGTCCGCTATCTCTTTGGAAAAGGCCGCCACGAGCTGGGCGTGGGCGGACGCGATCTGGGCTTTGACGGGCTCCGTCATCGCAAGGTATGCGGTGGAGGAACGGATGGCTGCTCGAACGCTCTCGGCGATTGCCAGCTCTTCGGCCGTGGGTTGCCGACCATTGTCGGAGAAGCTTCGTTCGATTTGTGCGGTGACCGCCTGGAGCTGGGCGTGGGCGGCCTCGACATGGTCGTGGGCGGCCTCCATCAGGGCTAAGGCCGCCGCTGCGGAACGGACCGCTGCTGTGCCGCTCTTGCCAGTTGCTATCCCCGAGGCAGATGTTGCTGCCACCACCTGAGAAGCAACAGCAGCCATTTTGGCTGCCTTTGCCACCCGGTCGCAAATTGCGGCCGCGCTCATGCACCTTGTTAGCACGCGCATGGCGGCTGTGGCCGCGCTCTCGCCGGAGTGGGCCACCAAAGTTGCCCTCACGACGCGGGTCCACGTGCCCATCTTTCACCGGCGACGATTGAACAGTGAAATGATATTTGGGGAGCGAGCTAGTGTGCTTGAGACACAGGCTGTGGACTGTAGCCGACGCACCTTCTCGCGTAAGCCATAGGCGTACTATACACCGACGGTGCTCCAAGATATTTTGTACTACATCTCACACGGTTGCTGATAATAAACTATGTGCGATCTACTTGATTTTTCATCTTGATTTGAATTACATAATGGGGTCACAGCGGCAATGGACGGTGTTTGAATTCTCTAGACCTTTTAACTGGAGTGAACATGCAACTATATGTGTGTCGTAAAAGAACTGGAATTATTCAGGGTTCGTTTGAACATATTATACATTAAATTGGTTTTCTAGCCATTTCAGGTGAACAATTCAAATTTGAACTACATGCAGATGCTCCAGTGCATATAAATTGGTTGACAAATCAAATATGTGTCCTTGGGTGCATGCTTAGGTCCCATGCAAGAAATGGGAATGAATTTCAAACACCAGGGCACCGTTGATTGCCGGCAAAACATTGAGATGCCTGGTTTTTAAATTCTAGTAAATCCAAAACTCTTCTAAAATTCATGAAACTTGGCATGCTATCATGGAGCGGCATCAACATGCCGTGGTACAAATTTTGTCCCATTTGGGGCAGGTTTGGGTATATGCTTCTCACAAACCGAAGCTTCTCACAACAAGCATGATGGTTTTGGTAGGGAACGTCCCACCTTTGGGGACGAAATGATATCCATTGCCTCCTATTGCTTTCAAATTTCTTTCTCGTGTCGACATAGAACAACAGGAGTGTTGTGTGATTTTTTGTGATTTTTCAGGGGTTCGTTTGGACATTTTTATGCATTGACTGAGTTTTCAATGCATTTTATGTGCATAATTCAAATTTGAACTACATGCACATGCTCCAGTGCATATAAATTGGTTGAAAAATCAAATCTGTGTCCTTTGGTGCATGCTTAGGTCCCATGCAAGAAATGGGAATGAATTTCAAACACCGGGACACCGTTGATTGCCGGCAAAACATTGAGATGCCTGGTTTTTAAATTCTAGTAAATCCAAAACTCGTCTGAAATACATGAAACTTGGCATGCTATCATGAAGCGGCATCAACATGTCGTGGTACAAATTTTGTCCCATTTGGGGCAGGTTTGGGTATATGCTTCTCACAAACCGAAACTTCTCACAACAAGCATGATGGTTTTCGGTAGGGAACGTCCCACCTTTGTGGACGAAATGATATCCATTGCCTCTTATTGCTTTCAATTTTTTTTTCTCATGTCAACATAGAACAACAGGAGTGTTGTGTGATTTTTTGTAACTTTTGGGGTTCGTTTGGACATTTTTATGCATTAACTGGGTTTTCAATGCATTTTATGTGCATAATTCAAATTTGAACTACATGCAGATGCTCCAGTGCATATAAATTGGTTGAAAAATCAAATCTATGTCCTTGGGTGCATGCTTAGGTTCCATGCAAGAAATGGGAATGAATTTCAAACACCGGGGCACCGTTGATTGCCGGCAAAACATTGAGATGTCTGGTTTTTAAATTCTAGTAAATCCAAAACTCGTCTGAAATTGATGAAACTTGGCATGCTATCATGGAGCAGCATCAACATGTCATGGTACAAATTTTGTCCCATTTGGGGCAGGTTTGGGTATATGCTTCTCACAAACCGAAGCTTCTCACAACAAGCATGATGGTTTTCGGTAGGGAACGTCCCACCTTTGTGGACGAAACGATATCCATTGCCTCTTATTGCTTTCAAAAAAAATTCTCGTGTCAACATAGAACAACAGGAGTGTTGTGTGAATTTTTCTAATTTTTCAGGGTTCATTTGGACATTATTATGCATTACTGAGTTTTCAATGCATTTATGTGCATAATTCAAATTTGAACTACATGCCCATGCTCCAGTGCATATAAATTGGTTGAAAAATCAAATATGTGTCCTTGGGTGCATGCTTAGGTCCCATGCAAGAAATGGGATTGAATTTCGAACACCAGGGCACCGTTGATTGCCAGCAAAACATTGAGATGCCTGGTTTTTAAATTCTATTAAATCCAAAATTTTGTTAACCATTGACGTGACACCACGTGTCTTGGTTTTAATGGCTGTAGGAGGTGCCGTGCGGACAGCTGCTTGACCTTGACTGAACGGGAGGCGTGCGAGCGCCGTCCGGTGTGCAGGCTGACCGAGAGGTGTGCAGGCTGTCCTTGAGTGTGCAGGCTCACCGAGAAGTGTGCGAGCTGTACGCTGCGCAGGCTCACTCGGAAGCGAGCCCTTTGACTTCCATGGCCGCCCGCCTTTCTCGCATCCTCTCCATTAATGGCGCCCAAGCCGCAGTTTAATTCGCTTTTTAAATATAAAACACTCATCGCAAACGTTTTAGTTAGAACACCCGTATATAAACCGACAGCTTCCCCAGGAAGCTAAGAGAAAATGTGCCGAGCAGGATTTCTGCAGCTCTTGATCGCAAATGTTTTAGATAGAACGCCCGTATGCAAAGTGAGAGCAGCGCAGGATTTGTGCACCCCTTCAACGCAAACGGTTGTTTGGATGACCCGTGTGGAACCACGTACAAACAATTTGGTAAGATTTGTCAATCCTTGTAACACTGCGATTTGTCAAAATATGAAGCTAAAAATCACTAGCAGTATCTAATTTTTGCAACTAAAATTCAGTAATTAAGCATAGATTTCATTGATAGATTAAGCAGTCATTCTTAATTTATACAAACAGTTCAACTCGACAGCTGAACCGACCAAACTTTTCCCCAATTGTTGCCAACCACGTACTGAAATAGCTAGTTCAATTATATATACTAGCTAATTTAAAGTACGTTGTACAGTTCCACCACATCTATAGTCAGATGAACTAAACAAAATAGCCCCTAAATACTACTACTGCGAAGGGGCTTTGTACTACTTCCGGCTGCCTCTCCTCTGCCGAGCGCACTCAGTAAGAGGCGGCGGAGGAGGAGCCTACCGACGAGCTGGGCAACCGCAATGTGGTGCCTGCCTCTAATGCAGCTTCAGCGACGCTCGCCTCGAACGCCCTCTGCCGGTCCAGACGACCCCTCTCGAAGTGGTGGTTCTCCTCGTAGATCTCCTGATTCCCCGCCTCTGAGGTGGCGTGTGCCGCTGCCACTGCGGCGGTAAGGCTCTTTGCATGCTCGACGAGGCGCTCCTCCTCCTCCCGAAGGAACTCGGTGTAGCCCGCAAGGTTGCTGTCGCACGTGCGGGTATCCACCTCCGCCTCCCGCCTTCTGGCGGCGGTGGCGGAGTGGGTGATGACCACGGCAGTCGATGGTGGGCTGGCGACCACGGCGGCCGACGACGGGGTGGCGGCCACGACCACCACCTCCTGCCTTCGGGCCGCGGTGGCAGAGCACGTGATGGCCACAGTGGCCGGCAGTGGGGTGAAGGCCACGACGACCATCTCCCGCCTTCGGGCCGCGGCGGAGGAGCGGGCGATGGCCCTGGCTTTCGACGGTAGTGTGGTGGAAACAGCGGCCGGCAACAGCTGCCGACGGGCACTGGCGGCGGAGCGTGTGGTGGGTGTTCCGCGCACACCCAACAGGGACGCCATGCGCACTACACTACGCCGGGGACTGCGCCGCCGCCGCGGTGTAGCCTCCCAGCTGGAGCTGTCCTCTGATGACGGCGGAGTGGCTGAGGGACGACGACGGACCGGTGCTGTCGGTGTCAAAACCGAAGGATCTCGGGTAGGGGGGCCCGAACTGTGCATCTAAGGCGGATGGTAACAGGAGGCGGGGGACACAATGTTTACCCAGGTTCGGGCCCTCTAAATGGAGGTAATACCCTACTTCCTGCTTGATTGATCTTGATGATATGAGTATTACAAGAGTTGATCTACCACGAGATCGTAGAGGCTAAACCCTAGAAGCTAGCCTATGATTATGATTGTTGTTGTCCTACGGACTAAACCCTCCGGTTTATATAGACACCAAAGGGGGCTAGGGTTACACAGAGTCGGTTACAAGGGAGGAGATCTACATATCCGAATTGCCAAGCTTGCCTTCCACGCAAAGGAGAGTCCCACCCGGACACGGGACGAAGTCTTCAATCTTGTATCTTCATAGTCCAACAGTCCGGCCAAAGTATATAGTCCGGCAGTCTGAGGACCCCCTAATCCAGGACTCCCTCAGTAGCCCCTGAACCAGGCTTCAATGACGATGAGTCCGGCGTGCAGATTGTCTTCGGCATTGCAAGGCGGGTTCTTCCTCCGAATACTCCATAGAAGATTTTGAACACAAGGATCGTGTCCGGCTCTGAAAAACAAATTCCACATACCACCGTAGAGAGTATAATATTTCCACAAATCTAATCTGCTGACAACTTTTCATAGCATGACGTCCTGCCGTGGTCCGGTCATTACGAACTATTTTTCCCAGACTGCCACTGCACGTGTTGCGAGGCGGTTTTATTGGCACGTCTTGTCGAAGCAGAGATCGTGTCCCCTTAATCACGGGATTCTCATCAATACAGGTGTGGGTAACCCAACCGCGCCATTAATCATGGTGCTTGGGGAATAAGCGAGTTTACCAGGCAAGTGGGGAGGCGCTGCTACCTTTATAAGGGGATAAGAACTCTCTTTCGCACCCATGCTTTCTTCTTCCCGATCCATTCCCCTTTGCTCAAGCTCCAGTGCCCGAGCATTCATCTTCTCCGCCCACAAAGGCCTTCCGAAAATGTCTGGATCCGGAGCAAGAGGCAAGTGGATGGCCTCTACCGTCCGGGAGAAGGATATCAAAAAGCTTCGAGAGGCCGGGTACCTGGCCAAGAAAATCAGCCACCATCTCCCGACGGCGGGACAGATCGTCCCTACTCCGGAACCCCACGAGAGGGTTGTATTCCTCCCTAATTTTGTCCGCGGGCTAGGGTTTCCCCTCCACCCGTTCGTTCGCGGCATCATGTATTATTACGGGATCGATTTTCATGATCTATCCCCCAATTCCTTCCTCAACATCTCGACATTCATCGTCGTGTGTGAGGCTTTTCTCGGCATCTGGCCACACTTCGGCTTATGGCTGAAGATCTTTAATGTGAAGCCCAAGGTAGTGAGCGGCGAGCACGCCGAGTGCGGGGGCGCTATGGTGAGCAGGATGCCCAACGTCACATGGCCGACAGGTACTTTTAATGATTCCATCAAAGAGTGGCAATAGCAGTGGTTTTACATCATTGAGCCGCGCGGCACGGAATGGGCCGCCGCTCCCGAGTTCCGATCCGGAGCCCCTCTGCGGCTTACGTCCTGGCTTAAGAAGGGCCTGAACTGGTCTTCGTCCGACGAACTGTCGGTGCTCCAGACGCGCATTAAGGATATGGAAGACAAGAACATCGAACTTGTCAATGTAGTCCAGGTGATGTTAGTTCATCGGATCCTGCCTTGTCAGCACCGGACTTGCAATCTATGGGAATTCTATCCGGCCAAGCACCAGACCCTGCGAGAGCTCTTTGGCTCCTCGCACAAAGACATTTGGAAGGTGCTTTTCAAGTCCGGCAAATCATGGCCAGACTCGGCTGAGGATCGCGGGTACCAACTGTCCCGCCCTGCAAGCTCGGTAAGTTATTATACGTTTTATCCGCATAAACCAAGGGAAATGCTTAGTGTGTTTTCCTCAACTCCCCTAGGGCTGGACGAAGAAGGCGGAGTGGATCCACTGTCCGGCCCCGCTGCCCGAAGGACCGACCGACCCACTTCTGACGAAGATGCTGGTCCCGATGTCGTACAAGGCGCCGAAGAAGAAGGCCGGGAAGGAGGCCAAAAAGACCTGAGGTGGCCTTCGTCGCCGCGGCATTTTAGACACAATATCCGAAGGTTCCAATGTCCGTTCTGCCTCCGAAGAGGACGACGAGGAGGAGGAAGACGAATTCCCAGTGGGAGGAAGAAAGAAGAGGGCGGCCTCCATACACTTGGAGGCCAAGTCGCCTAAAAGGGGAAAAAGCTCCTCTTCCGGAAGAGTCCACTGCCGCCGCCGACAACAGCCCGGCGTGGGATCCCAGGGCCCAGCCGCTGGTGAACTCGTGAGTATAAAATCTGAACACATTTACGCGTCCAGTCTCGTCATGGCGTAATATTTTGACCTGAGCCATATTTTTTGTAGTCTGGCGAGGTCTCGCACCGAACAATCCTCATCAGAGGATTTGCTGAGCTCAGATGCTATGGAGAGCGGGACGCCCCCGAAGGCCCCTTCCCCGAAACTGTGGATAACACCGAGGTTTCATCCCAGAAGGAACCCGACCAAGGAGGGGAGGAAGAGATCGTGAAAGCGGCGCCTGGAGGTCAAACTTCAGGGGCCGGAGACATGGGGGAGAAGATTCCCATGGGAGTCGTTGGCGGGAGCCATCTTGAATTCGGCTCCCAGCCGGACGCAATTCCGGAGACGAATACGGCTCCAGAATCAAGCAGGCGGCCTCCCTCGGCTGGAGGGGGCGTGCTTGTTCCACCGGCAATCTCTGTCCAACCAGAGGTGCTGGATGCTTTGTTGGCGGCGCTGAAGAGCGCCTCCATCGTCGATGAACACCATGCCTTTATGGGTGCGATGATTGAGAAGATTCAGTCTACTGAGAGTGGACTGAATGAAGCCTGCATCAGCCTTATAAGAGGCTTTGAGGTATGTTTTATGAGGTTTCGAAGAATGTCATAGTATGGATAGTAGCCCCTGATACACTGTTCGGTGAAAGAAAGAACCGGACAGAGGATCAAATTTTATGTTCGCAGGAAGACTCATTTGGTGACATCTATCTCTCTTTTATAAGCAGGCGTCTACAGCGGCTGCTGCCTCTCATACTGCGGAGGTCTCCGGACTGAATCAAAGTCTACAGCGGACCAAAGAAGAACTTGGCCAGTTGAAAAGGCAGTTGGAAGATAAGCAAGGTATGCGCAAGCCTTGTTCGCATTTTGTGCGAACGAATTTCCAGTATGATAAAATATGTTCCATGATTTTCTCTGGGGACGATGACCGAAGTCGAGGCTCTTAAGAAGGCTGTGGCCGAGGCCGAGGAAAAGGTAGCCGCAAAGCAAGCTCTTCGTGAGAAGCACGTGGCCAGGGTTATTAAAGCTGAGCAGAAGGTTCAAGAGGCCGTTAAGAAATGCGAGACCTTGGAGCAGAGTTTAACAGAGAAAGAATCCGAACTCACCAGGGCTCATCAGGCCGCGCGCGATGCCCAGGGGGAAACCCAAGGCGCCCTGCAGGAGATCCAAGTGGCGAGGAAGATCGCAGTGGGTATGGTTCTTTTCCATTTAAATCAAATATCTGAGGAGAAAATCATGTTTCTAATTTTGAGTTCGGATTTCTCCAGGGGTGTTTACGGAACTGCCCCGCAGCATATCAGATGCCGCCCAATTCTACCGAGCCGAAGAAAGGAACACTGCGGATAAACTCTTCTGGTCGCAGTATCTGGCACCGAATTATCCGGTGCCTTTCGTCGACCAACTGAAACAGCTGATCGAACTGCATAGGGCGGCCGAACTAGCCATGAAGGATTTGATTATCCGGCTATGGCCTGCCGAGCCGATTCCAAGCAGCTACTTCGGGCTCGTGAAGCGGCTTGTGAGTGCCTGCCCTCGACTTGACATCATCAAGCGGTCGGTCTGTATAGAGGGTGCGTGAATGGCCTTCGCCCGCGCAAAGGTGCACTGGGGGAAGATGGATGCTGAAAAGTTGATGACCGAGGGACCGCCAGAGGGGAAGGAGCACCGCAAGCCCGAATTATATTATGAAAGTGTCCTGAAAGGATCCTGCCTTGCGGCAGAGTAATGCACCAAGGACATTATATTTCCATGAATACAATCATGTTGTCCTTTGTAATGTTGAACAAGGTTATTTCAATTATTTATTGCATGTTATATAAAAGTTTATCCTCCCGCGCGGCCGTTTTATATATTAATCCTGAGAGTTGGCCAGTCGTTGGCTTCTGCCCCCATGTAGGAAGTACGGGGGTGTTCAGGATAAACCTGATAACTCTTTATCCCAGTTTTGGGTCCTTTGAAGGAGGTGTTCAGCACAACGAACCAGGCAATCGGACTATAGGGCTTTATCACTCTCACTTAACCATAGGAGCTTTAGGAAAGGAAGGTAGGCGCAGCCCCTGGTGTTCGGAAGACCGCACGAGGGGCTCTTATAAGCACCTGATCGGAAGAAAAACCGATCCATCGCACGCTGCATTGGTTATGGCATTATGCGGGAGAAACCCTTAAAGATTTTACAACCTCTCGAACAGCTGACCAGCTCTCGCCGTATCATGACAGTCAGTTTTCGGCTTTCTCTACTGAGGTGCTCGTCCGGAAGAACCGGGACACAATCGCAGTAGTTCTCCTTGTGACGCCTTACCCAATATAGCGGAACGTAAGGCAGAAAACATGGGAGCCGGGCAAACCCAACATTTGACCTAAGACATGATTCGAAGCTGATGCATATAATGCTATAAGTTCGTTGTGACGAACTTCCATGAAGGTGTTCGGACTTTATTGCCGTATTATAGGTAAAACGAAGCCCCTGGCATATTTAAGGCATATCACGGTGTACGGATGCCACTTGAAAAAAGAATTTCAATAAGAAATATTAGCAGATAAGCGTCGTATAAATCCACATATTGTATTTGAATAGTACGTCGATGCGTATGAGTACAGGTAATGTGATAAAAAAGAAATATGACTATGGAACCTGCTGAGACCAGGGGGGAAGAAGCTGTGTGCGGATCCGGAGTATAGTCGGATGGTCATCGCGGGGAATATCTAAGGATTCCATTGCACGCTCGAGCTGCTTCCATATCGCCAGTCCTGGTCTGTGCAAAGTTGAACCTGCAAGGAAAATGTAAGAAATGCTTGTGTGCCGCAGAGCGGTTGAGCTGCGGTATGTGGCCTGTCCTGGCCTTCGCCGGGGTGTTTTTAATTGAGCTCTGGATGAGCCTTTTTATTCTGCTGCGAGGCAGCTCGGAGTCCTTTGGCGGTGTCCGGGAGCCTGGTCGTCGACTCGAGGTTCGATTGAAAGGTGCCACTCGTTGCTTCTGCTGTTAAAGCAGCGGTATACTCTTTGGTACCAAGGGAAAGTTCGGCCTTGCCATTAACCGTGATGACGCCGCGCGGACCGGGCATCTTGAGCTTATGGTAGGCATAATGTGGTAACGCGTTGAATCAAGCGAACGCGGTTCGTCCGACCAGTGCCTGATAATCACTGCGAAAGGGGACGATGTCGAAGATTAACTCTTCGGCACGGTAATTGTCTGGTGATCCGAAAACTACCTTAAGGGCGATGGAGCCTGTACAGCTAGCCTCCACACCTGGTATAATACCTCTGAAGGTGGTTTTAGTGGGTTTGATCACCGAATGATCGATGCCCATCTTGCGCACTGTGGCCTGGTAAAGCAGGTTTAGACTGCTGCCTCCGTCCATAAGGACTCGTGTGAGGTGGAACCCGTCAATTATTGGGTCGAGGACTAGTGCGGCTGGATTGCCCTGATTGGTGTTAACCGGACAATCCGTGCGGTTGAAGGTGATCGGCCTGAGTTTATATTGTGGGACGACTGGTTCCGTTAAGTCGATATCCCTAAGGGTGCGCATCCGGCCCGGGTTTGGAGTGTGGGTGCCGTTTACCACGTTCACCGTTTGGATTTGCGGGGGAAATTTCTTTTGCCCTCCTGTACTCGGTGGTCTGGGCTCCTCGTCGCCGTCATCGCTTTGAGACCCCTTATCTTTTTTTTGGCGCCTGACCTGCCGGCTTGTTTGAAGACCCAGCATTCTCTGTTGGTATGATTGGCTGGTGTTCCCGGGGTGCCATGAATTTTGCATGGGCGGTCGAGTATGCGGTCCAGACTGGACGGACTCGAATTGTCATTTTTGAGTGGCCCCTTCCGCTGACTGGACTTAGAGCCACTAAATCCGGCATTGACTGTCGTATCTTCGGCGTTTTCACCATGTTTGTGGCGCTTGTGTTTGTTGCGTCGGGGTTTGCCGTTGCTATCTCTGGCCTCTGATGTGCCAGGGTTGCTTGCTGTGTTGTTGCTACGGCTATCTTCGCCCGCGCAAAAGCGGGTCATGAGTGTCGTGAGGGCTGCCATCGGTTTTGGCTTCTCTTGGCCGAGATGTCGGGCGAGCCACTCGTCGCGGATGTTATGTTTAAAGGCAGCTAGGGCTTCGGCATCCGGACAGTCGACAATTTGGTTCTTTTTAGTTAGGAACCGAGTCCAGAATTTCCTGGCTGACTCTCCGGGCTGTTGTGTTATGTGACTTAAATCGTCAGCATCCGGTGGCCGCACATAAGTGCCCTGGAAGTTGTCCAGGAATGCGTCTGCCAGGTTCTCCCAACTTCCGATGGAGTTTGCCGGCAAGCTATTCAGCCAATGCCGAGCCGACCCTTTAAGTTTTAGCGGGAGATACTTGATGGCGTGTAGATCATCCCCGCGGGCCATGTGAATGTGGAGGAAGAAATCCTCTATCCATACCGCAGGGTCTGTAGTGTCGTCATATGATTCAATGTTCACGGGTTTAAACCCTTCTGGGAATTCATGATCCATTACTTCATCAGTGAAGCCTAGGGGGTGTGCGGCGCCTCTGTGCCGGGCTATATCACGACGCAGTTCATACGAGTCTTGTCTGCTGTGTTCGGCCCGGCCGGATTTGCTTTTAGTATATCCGGCGTGACGGTTGTCGTCACATGTTGAGGCGCGCCCCCGTGATCCGTAGATCGATCTTGCGTGTCCAGCTTTGTTTTCCAATACGTCTTGCAGGTCCTGCGTATTACCCCGGGCCTTAGTATTTTTGTTTAACTCGCGACGGGGTGCGGGCTGGACTTCGGCCTGATATGCCGCTTTATCTCGGCCAGGAGGTGGCCGGTCGGCCGCATCATACGCTGGAAGCGTAGGCTTTAATGGTTCCTCCTCGAGTTGGGGTAGCAACCTGCGCTTTGGGTAACTTTTGTTTGGGCGCTCGAGTTCATATTCCTCGGCCGCCAGGACCTCAGTCCATCTATCCGCTAGCAGATCTTGGTCAGCTTGAAGCTGCTGTTGCTTTTTCTTCAGGCTATTTGCTATGGCTATAAGCCGACGCTTGAAGCGCTCCTGCTCGACAGGATCCTCAGGCACGATAAATTCTTCATCGCCGAGGCTCACCTCTTCTTCAGAGAGGGACATGTAAGTGTCATCTTCTGATTCTCCATCTGTCGCCTGTTTCTTAGGGCTAGCTTGCCCATCCTCCTGCTCGAAGCTTGGATGGAGGGGTTTTTCTTTGTCTTCAGCACTATCCGCAGCTTTATTGTCTCTTGTGCCGGTATTGCTGCTTTTGCTATGGCGGGGCTTAGAGCGGCACCGATGACGTCGGTGCTTAGATTGCTTCTCGAGGGGATTATCCTCCGTTGCCTTATTGGCATCGCTTTCTTTCGGGGTGTCCACCATGTATATATCATATGATGAGGTGGCAGTCCAGCGCCCTGTGGGCGGTGGTTCCTGTTCTTCTCCTGCATCATCGTCCATACCGTCGATGTCTTCGGAGCCGAAATCGAGCATGTCGGATAAGTCGTCGACAGTGGCTATTAAGTGGGTGGTGGGTGGGGAACGAATTTCTTCGTCGTCCGCTTCCCACTCAAGCCGGACACAGTTCGGCCAAGGGCCTCCTGACAAGGAGAGAGACCTTAATGAATTTAACACATCGCCCAGAGGCGAGTGCTAAAAGATATCCGCGGAGGAAAACTCCATGATCGGTGCCCAATCAGATTCGATAGGCACTGACGCAAGCGGTTCGGAGCCCGTGGCCGGGGACGAATCCAAGAGTCCGGCAACACATGTCTCGTAGGAGGTGAATTCAGTATTCAGCTCTATCACCACTGAGTGTGCGGCCTCCGTGGCGGGGTCCATCCACCCATCCTCGGACGACGCAATCTGCTCCGGATTGAGGGTCGGAGTAGCCACAAGTGTGATCTCCCGAACACCGTCCGACGGCAGAGCTAAGTCATGCTCGTCGTGACTGTGCGGCGCACCTGACATGGGCTCGAATCCGTCAAAGATCAAGTCTCCGCGGATGTCGGCACTATAGTTTAAGCTTCCAAACCTGACCTGACGGCCGGGGGCGTAGCTCTCGATCTGCTCCAGATGGCCAAGCGAGTTGGCCCGCAGTACGAAGCCGCCGAATCTGTCCGGGGAGAAAAACCTCACCCTGGATCGCATCGTTGCCGATGATCGAAGGATCCATCAAGCCTTATGGTGACGGTGCAGTGGAACTCTCAATGAAAGCACCAATGTCGGTGTCAAAACCGGCGGATCTCGGGTAGGGGGTCCCGAACTGTGCGTCTAAGGCGGATGGTAACAGGAGGCGGGGCACACAATGTTTACTCAGGTTCGGGCCCTCTCAATGGAGGTAATACCCTACTTCCTGCTTGATTGATCTTGATGATATGAGTATTACAAGAGCTGATCTACCACGAGATCGTAGAGGCTAAACCCTAGAAGCTAGCCTATGATTATGATTGTTGTTGTCCTACGGACTAAACCCTTCGGTTTATATAGACACCGGAGGGGGCTAGGCTTACACAGAGTCGATTACAAGGGAGGAGATCTACATATCCGAATTGCCAAGCTTGCCTTCCACGCAAAGGAGAGTCCGACCCGGACACGGGACGAAGTCTTCAATCTTGTATCTTCATAGTCCAACAGTCCGGCCAAAGTATATAGTCTGGCAGTCCGAGGACCCCCTAATCCAGGAGTCCCTCAGGTGCCATTGGCGAATGTGGGAGAAGCAGACGAGATAAGCTACGGGGATGGAGGGGAAAATGCGACGCAGGACTCGCCGGCCATGAGGGTTTTTATAGCTAGCCGGTAAGCATTGGGATTTTGGGGGATTTCACCGAGTCGGACGGGAAGCTTGCGCGGGAACCTGCGAGGTTGCGTGGGAACGGGCTCACGGACGATTCATTGGCGCCACCGTTTGGCAAAAAGAACGCCCCCACGCGCTGCGCAAGCTTGTGCTGTAAGCCGTCTGCGGCAGCGGGGTGACAAGACGTGCGAGAGGAGGGCGGAAGGCCACGTATACATACGGTTAATAAAAAAACGTTTGTGATTTAATTACCTACTATACCACCGTCCTGGTTTATAAGTATGATTTAACTAATAAAATACGAATGCATGTCGCCAAAGATTATATAGTTGGATTTGTAGTTGAACATAGTTTCCAATTATATAATTTTTAAAACATGCATTAACATTTTGTTGGTTAAATTTGAGGGCAAAGTATGGTACGGAATATAAAGGAGACTATAGACTAGACGGAGGTGGTACCACACGGCCGCTCTCTATGCAGGGACGCAACTGTCGGCCGGCTTGTAGGCGACCATTTGCTGCGTGTTCAACTGCTCCATGCGTGTGGTTGCTTGCGGTTCAGGCAGCCGCGACGCGCTCTGCTCGCGTCCCGTCACGCGCGCTCTGCTCTCGCATCCCTCCGGCTGCTCTGCCCTTCTCCCTCCACGCGCGCTGCCAGTGTTTTGGGCCCGTGCACGATGACGCACATTCGTGTGCAAGCGGTTGCGCCGGGCGCGGCGCCACGATGTAGTTACCCGCTGCAAAAACTGCCATGTGGACGCGCCGAGAATCCACGCCGCCCGGCCCCCTTTTATTCCTGCGGCCATTTACCTTCATCTCTCGTCTCACACGTCACAATAAGCACACCCACGAGGACACATACAGAGAGGACATCCAGCGGTTCCAATGGCGCTCCCCGTGGCTCCAATGACGCTCCCAGCGGCTGACGACGACAACTGCGGGAAGTTCACCACGCATCACGTAGTGGACACCCACGTGAGGGGGAAGGACCTCTCGGTGGTGTACACGAACGATCCAGTCTCGGTGGAGAGCTCCATCCAAACTATGGAGCAGTTCCTTGCCGAGGACAAGTACTGAGTGGTTGGCTTCGACCTCGAGTACACCATCGGTCGTGCCAGGCATGATCAGAAGGTTGTCGTCGCGCAGTTGTGCGTGCGACATGACGTCCTCGTCTACCACTTCCACCTTGCCACAAGACCTTGCGAGCGTTTCTCCAGGTTTATCAAGAGCTCCGACTATAGTTTCGCTAGGGTGGACACCACCAACGATCTAAAAGCGCTCAAGGCTTCGGACTTGAAATGCCCGAATCTTGTCAACATCCAGCACCACTACAAGGTCTGGGGCACCGACAAAAGCAAACTGAACTCCCTGGTTGACCTCGCCTCGGCCATCATCGACCCCTACTACGCGAAGATGAAGCAAGAGAGCAATAAGGACAAGGACGCCTGGCACAGTGTGTGGCATAAGAGACTAGATGAACAACATGTCAAGTACGCGGTCATGGACGCGTACACAAGCTACGAGATGTACAGGCGGATCGTTGACATGAGGAACTGTCTTCTTCCTAACCCAGACGAGGTATCGAGCCACATAGCAGTGGCGGGAGCGTCACAAGAAGTAGATGACTAGACGATCGTTTCTCCTACTTTAGAATGCATGCAATTGTTTATTGAGGTGTGTGCGAATGATCTGTATAGTCACTTATGTAATTGGATGTTTATTTCAGTTATATATATACATGTTATTCTATTGTAGACAGAGCAATTCACATGGCTTATTAGCAGCAATCGTCTGTGTTATTATTGGTCTTCACACACATTTCAGATTACGGACCTGTTTGCCGCGTATCACACACATCTTGTTCAGTTGAACCGTTTCCATTGTGTTGCCTAATCACACACAGTTCATCCCAGTGAACCGTATGTTGTATATCGCACACGCCTTCATCTGGCTGCCCGTTTCTTTTGTGCCTCCTCATCACAAACAGTTCATTGAGCTGAATCGTATGCCCTGCATCGCACATGCAACTAAATTCTGAACCGTGTTTGATGCATCTGTCATCGCAAACGTTTTGCACCTTTTTTGACGGTTTTATACACCACCGTTTGCGATTATGGCATCGCACACAGTTTTGTCGAAGGGTCTCTGATTCGACTGTCGCATTTGGACCATCCTTCAGTAGTGAGTATTTATGTTTGGAATGCTCTAAAACGTTCATGCATTATACACGTAGCAGAATATTTTAATTGAACATAACATGAATTCAAAGTTTTGAATGACATTTGTAGTGCGAATTGATTTGGTATAGTACACGGGACTAGACTCTCTTGTGTGCCGTGAATTGATTTCTTTTTGTTTTCGTCGACGGAAGTGCGAATTGATTTGGTACAGTACACATTAGGCTTGTCCGGGAATTTCAACCCGCGCCTTGTTTTCCCGAAATATTTAAGATATATCTTTTACTCGTTGTCCTCCGACAACTCCCTCCATCTCAACCCGCGCCTTGCTATTCCAAAATTACAACACGCGCGAAAACTCCCACCTCCTGTGAAATCCCGACACACGTAATGCCCGTGATACTCCTGAATCGAAAGAACCGCCTAGCTCAAATCGGTGGGGTTACTTTCATAGCTTACCCCATATTTCGGACAAGCGCGCCCCTAAGACATGGTTCCCCACTCCCATCCCATCCGCCCACCCATTCGTACACCGAGGCCGCGAAAACCCGCGAAGCCCCACACCCTCCTCCGTCCGCCACCCAGCCGGAGCTTCTTCCCCGACATCATCGTCCACAGCTAATTGGGTAGTTGTGAATTTGAGAGATACTTGTGTTAAAGTTTGTGATTCCCTAGCATGCACATATGGTGAACTGTTATGTGATGAAGTCGGAGCATGATTTATTTATTGATTGTCTTCCTTATGAGTGGCGGTCGGGGATGAGCGATGGTCTTTTCCTACCAATCTATCCCCCTAGGAGCATGCGTGTAATACTTTGCTTTGATAACTTGTAGATTTTTGCAATAAGTATGTGAGTTCTTTATGACTAATGTCGAGTCCATGGATTATACGCACTCTCACCCTTCCACCATTGCTAGCCTCTCTAATACCGTGCACCTTTCGCCGGTATCATACACCCACCATATAACTTCCTCAAAACAGCCACCATACCTACCTATCATGACATTTCCATAGCCATTCCGAGATATATTGCCATGCAACTTTCCACCGTTCCGTTTATTATGACACGCTCCATCATTGTCACATTGCTTTGCATGATCATGTAGTTGACATCGTATTTGTGGCAAAGCCACCATTCATAATTCTTTCATATATGTCACTCATGAGTCATTGCACATCCCGGTACACCGCCGAAGGCATACGTATAGAGTCATATTTTGTTCTAAGTATCGAGTTGTAATTCTTGAGTTGTAAGTAAATAAAAGTGTGATGATCATCATTATTAGAGCATTGTCCCAGTGAGGAAAGGATGATGGAGACTATGATTTCCCCACAAGTCGGGATGAGACTCCGGACTAAAATAGAGGCCATAAAAAGGCCCAAATAAAAAAATAAAAAAAATCAGAAAAAAAGAGAGAAGGGGCAATGCTACTATCCTTTTACCACACTTGTGCTTCAAAGTAGCACCATGATCTTCATGATAGAGAATCTCCTATGTTGTCGCTTTCATATACTAGTGGGAATTTTTCATTATAGAACTTGGCTTGTATATTCCAATGATGGGCTTCCTCAAAATGCCCTAGGTCTTCGTGATCAAGCGAGTGGGATGCACACCCATTTAGTTTCTTTTGTTGAGCTTTCATACACTTATAGCTCTAGTGCATCCGTTGCATGGCAATCCCTACTCACTCACATTGATATCTATTGATGGGCATCTCCATAGCCCGTTGATACGCCTAGTTGATGTGAGACTATCTTCTCCCTTTTTTGTCTTATCCACAACCACCATTCTATTCCACCTATAGTGCTATGTCCATGGCTCACGCTCATGTATTGCGTGAAGATTGAAAAAGTTTGAGAACATCAAAAGTATGAAACAATTGCTTGGCTTGTCATCGGGGTTGTGCATGATTTAAATGCTTTGTGTGGTGAAGATAGAGCATAGCCAGACTATATGATTTTGTAGGGATAACTTTCTTTGGCCATGTTATTTTGAGAAGACATGATTGCTTAGTTAGTATGCTTGAAGTATTATTGTTTTCATGTCAATATTAAACTTTTGTCTTGAATCTAATGGATCTGAATATTCTTGCCACAATAAAGAAAATTACATTGAGAAATATGTTAGGTAGCATTCCACATCAAAAATTCTGTTTTTATCATTTACCTACTCGAGGAAGAGCAGGAATTAAGCTTGGGGATGCCGATACGTCTCCAACGTATCTATAATTTTTGATTGTTCCATGCTATTATATTATCCATCTTGGATGTTTTATGGGCTTTACTATGCACTTTTATATTATTTTTGGGACTAACCTATTGACCCAGAGCCCGGTGCCAGTTCCTGTTTTTTCCCTTGTTTCAGTGTTTCGAAGAAAAGGAATATCAAACGGAGTCGAAACGGAATGAAACCTTCTGGAGAAGTTATTTTTGGAAGGAAAGCTACCCGATAGACTTGGAGTGCACGTCAAGAAAGAAATGAGGGAGCCACGAGGTAGGGGCGCGCCCACCCCCTAGGGCGCGCCCTCCACCCTCGTGGGCCCCTCGTGGCTCCCCTGACGTACTTCTTCCTCCTATATATACCCATATACCCTAAAAACTTCGGGGAACAGAATAGATCGGGAGTTCCGCCGCCGCAGGCCTCTATAGCCACCAAAAACCTCTCGGGAGCCCGTTCCGGCACCCTGCCGGAGGGGGGATCCCTCACCGGTGGCCATCTTCATCATCCCGGCGCTCTCCATGACGAGGAGGGAGTAGTTCACCCTCGGGGCTGAGGGTAGGTACCAGTAGCTATGTGTTTGATCTCTCTCTCTCTCTCTCGTGTTCTTGATTTGGCACGATCTTGATGTATCGCGAGCTGTGCTATTATAGTTGGATCTTATGTTGCTTCTCCCCCTCTACTCTCTTGTAATGGATTGAGTTTTCCCTTTGAAGTAATCTTATCGGATTGAGTCTTTAATGATTTGAGAACACTTGATGTATGTCTTGTCGTGTGTATCTGTGGTGACAATGGGATATCACGTGATTCACTTGATGTATGTTTTGGTGATCAACTTGCGGGTTCCGCCCATGAACTTATGCATAGGGGTTGGCACACGTTTTCGTCTTGATTCTCCGGTGCACTCTTTGAGGTTCTATGTGTTGGTTGAATAGATGAATCTGAGATTGTGTGATGCATATCGTATAATCATACCCACGGATACTTGAGGTGACATTGGAGTATCTAGGTGACATTAGGGTTTTGGTTGATTTGTGTCTTAAGGTGTTATTCTAGTACGAACTCTAGGGCTGTTTGTGACACTTATAGGAATAGCCCAACGGATTGATTGGAAAGAATAACTCTGAGGTGGTTTCGTACCCTACCATAATCTCTTCGTTTGTTCTCCGCTATTAGTGACTTTGGAGTGACTCTTTGTTGCATGTTGGGATAGTTATATGATCCAATTATGTTATTATTGTTGAGAGAACTTGCACTAGTGAAAGTATGAACCCTAGGCCTTGTTTCCTAGCATTTCAATACCATTTACGCTCACTTTTATCATTAGTTACCTTGCTGTTTTTATATTTTCATATTACAAAAACCTATATCTACCATCCATATTGCACTTGTATCACCATCTCTTCGCCGAACTAGTGCACCTATACAATTTACCATTGTATTGGGTGTGTTGGGGACACAAGAGACTCTTTGTTATTTGGTTGCAGGGTTGCTTGAGAGAGTCCATCTTCATCCTACGCCTCCCACGGATTGATAAACCTTAGGTCATCCACTTAAGGGAAATTTGCTACTGTCCTACAAACCTCTGCACTTGGAGGCCCAACAACGTCTACAAGAACAAGGTTGCATAGTAGACATCACCGGCGCTCGGTCCCGAGCCGACACGGAGCGACTCCATCCACGGCGGCGTCGCCGGCCACTTCCTCCACGGCGTCGCTCCCTCGGCGGCGACAT
Source organism: Triticum aestivum (assembly GCF_018294505.1). NCBI lineage: Eukaryota > Viridiplantae > Streptophyta > Magnoliopsida > Poales > Poaceae > Triticum > Triticum aestivum. The sequence goes on from NC_057802.1 coordinate 430,187,395, forward strand.
CCACATCAGTAGGAGTTGCTGCTGCCTTAGCTCACACTCGCGCTGCTGCTCTGCTCTTGCTCTCGGTCCCCTGCTTGGTCTGCTCTTACTATTGCTCTTGCTCTTGCTCGCGTTGCTGCTCTCGCTCTTGCTCTTGCTTGCGATGCTGCTCCGATTTAGCTACACTTCTGTCGACTGAATCGACTTTCGGGTCAGTCAAATTTCAGGGGGTGGGGGGCTCGCCGAAGTTAAGGAAGAACCAGCCGCAGCGGGGAGGGGGGGCTCGCCGGAGAGGTATCCGACTATCTATCTTAAGGTTCAGGGTGGGGCCGGTGGTCGCTGGCAGTGGTGAGGCGGTGGCGTGGGGATCGCCGGAGAAAAAGCTCGGCACGGGGGGGGGCTAGAGGGTTGGTCAGGGCGGCGGTGGACCGGCGGTGGGGAGTGGTTTCGGGGCGGGAGGGGCGGCGCACCGCCGGCCGCGGGCGGCGGGTGCGGCTGTTTGGCCAGCGGTGGCTTGCGGCTCAGGGGGTGGAGGTTGAAGATGAACTGCAGGCCCTTGATTTTGTATCCAACGGCTGGAAAATCGACTAACCAGAGATGAAAAAGTCAGTCGGCTGACATGTAGCCTCACCTGATGCTGCTACACGACCAGCTGCCCCGGCTCTCGCACGCGTTGCTGCTACTGCTACTACTTCTTTTCTGCTACTAGTGCGTTCAGTTTCGACAGCAAAATTCAGTTTCGACAGTTAAATTTAGTTTCGACAGTTAAATTCAGTTTCGACAGTTAAGTTCAGAGATGAGGGGCTAATGTATTTTACATCTAGCAGTTTTTGGTTATGTATTTTACGTCATCTATTGGATATGCTATTAGAATTCCACTCAGGTTAACCTTGTCTCTCCTGTCCTGCTTCAGCCTCAGCATCGTACAACTCACTGGAGCTGCTCCAACGACGAAACCCTCCATCACAGCGGAGCAGTACCCCGGGCTCCATCTCAAGATGCCTAAGATCTTCTTCCCCTCCTCCGACAGCCAAGTCAGCCGGATCATCCTCACCGACCAACCCAATCACGCTGAGATCGACATGGCTTCGACAAAGAGGTTGTACACTTGTTGCATCTCTTTTTACTCTACGTGTTATATATATTGTCCACTGAGCACACGCAGTAACGTGAAATACGATTAGTTTCTCCTACTATATGACAAGCAGTGTGGTACGAGGCAACTTAGCTATCCGTGATGGACTCTCTTGAACGCCATCATTATTTATCTCTACGCGTTTGAGCTGTGCATTTGTCGATGGGCATGGGAGTTGAGCTAGTAGGGCAGTGGCCTGGGTCCAAAGTAGTAGAAGTAGCACAAAAACATTTTTGAGTGTAGGATTTTCCTTGCTCAAGCCTGCCTGCTATAATCGCCATTGCTTGAAAGGAAAAGTGAAGGAAAAACATAGGAATTGGAAAGTTTCCTATGGTACTACTATTCATGCATTTGGTTCAAAGGAATGGAGCAAAGGAAAACTGTAGGATTTGTTCCTTTAGTGTCCCCTTGAAAGAAAAACCGTAGGAATTTTAATATCCACTTGTCCTCCTTTTCAAATTCCTATTCATGTATCACAAAACTAAGAGATAGTAGCATAATAGCATTATAACTGTACATTTTCTCGTGGTTTGACTTAATCTCACCATGCTTCTTTGCATCCTGTGATCTTCCAATTCTTGTGAACCAAACACCCAGATTGGCAGAAATCCTGTGTTTTTAAATTCTCTGTTTTGCCCGTGCATTCCTATCCTATTACTGTGTATTTCCTATCCTTGCATTGTTAGAATCCTCCAATTCAAACGAGCCCTTACAAAATTACTTCTCTTACAGATAGTTGTCAAAGAAAACCTTGTGTGGTTTGTCCCGCTCCTGCTGCGCCGTCGTCAACCCAGCTCAGCTGCTCCAACGACAAAAGGGTCCAGCACAGCAGGGATCCGGCCTCCAGACTGTCTTTCGCCGCCTCAAATCTTCTTCCCCGCCGCTGGCTGTTGGAATTTGCTAGTGGGCTTTTGTCCCAAAGCCCAACTAAAATTCTGAAATTCTCTTGGCCCATTCATGCACACACGTGAGTGGACTGAGTGAGGCTAAAGTTTAGTCCCACCTCATAAGTTGAGAGAGAGTTGCACCTCTTTATAAGGTGAGCCCTTCTACCACTTGTATGAGCATGAGAAGAGGAGACCTACACGCGCGCTCCTCCTCCTCGCTCGCCTCGCCACGCCTCGTCATGACGCGCCGCGGGTTGCGGGATTGAGCCGAGCCGAGGACAGAGCTATGCATGTTGTCTATATTTTTGCTGCTCGGGACAATTAATGAGTCATTAATTAATAATTAACGGACGCGTTAATTACTGAACCGTTTCCGATTCTTTTGGATCGTGATGATTCGGACGTGGGGTTTACTCCCACGACCTACCCGGCCTGCACTATATAGTCAGGCAGACGTCTACCTTAGCCGCCGCCGCTTCATATGGTTTCTCACCACCATTCCAGATCATTGCGCCGCCAAGCAAGTCTTCTCCATCCCTCCTTTCGGCGTGCACCGGGAGAAGGGACAGCAGGCCTCCGGAACCCCGCCTCTCGTGATCCTGTACGGGAGAAGGGCGATCATGTTTTTGGGGAGCGCACTCGCGCGACTGCTAGCAGCGACGACTTCGCGAACGACGACTTCTTCCCCGACCTCGGCAACCTCATCCTCGACGACATGGGCAACAACGTCAACGCCGGCGGTGCTGCTCCCGCTACACCGTATGTGATTCTATCCTTCCTGTTCGAGATCATGGTAGAATTCATGTTTCTAGTATGTGCCCTAGATGTGATCTGTTCATCTTCTATGCTAGTTCGCATGATTAGTTCAATCTCTGCTACTGTAGTCATGATTTATCTTCTGTTTATTCGGATTAAATGTCGTAGTAAGTTGCTCATATTTCCAACAATCAAAAAACCTGATTATAGGCAATTTACTCCGAGTGGTTTTGCTGCGCATCTGAAGCCGCCTGCCTTTAAGGGGGCGCAATATAAGAGGTGGCGCACGAGAGCAGTCTACTGGTTTCAGACCAAGGGCTGCTATGACGCCACCAAGGGCAAGCGTGAGGACGATCTTAATCCAGCACAGCTGGAAGCTTTTGAGAAGATCGATACTCTCTTTAAAGGTGCTCTTCTGAGTGTTCTGGATGATTCCATTGTGGATTCGTATATGTCGTTTGACAACGGCAAGGACATGTGGGCTGCGCTCGAGGCCAAGTTTGGTGCCTCGGACGCCGGCAGCGAGTCATACGTCATGGAGCAATTCTATGACTACAAGATGACTGATGAGCGCTCTGTTGTACAGCAGGCTCATGAGATACAGTCGCTCGCAAAAGAACTTGAGTACTTCAAGTGTGTGTTGTCGGAGGCATCATTGCCAAGCTTCCACCTTCGTGGAACAATTTTGCTACTTCCCTGAAACACAAGAGACAGGAGTTTTCCATTGCGGATCTCATTGGTACTCTTGATGTTGAAGAGAAGGCGAGAGCAAAGGACACACGTGCTCGAGTTGCTGAGGGAGCTTCTAGTGCCCACATGGTACAGAAGAAGAACTTCCAGCCCAACAAGTTCAAAAACAACAAGAACAAAACTCAGGGCAAAGGCAAGTTTGATACAAAGAACAAGCCATCACATTCTACCAACTTCAAGAAGAATTCTCATAAGAAGGGGAATGGACTTTGCCATGTCTGCGGTGATCCTAATCACTGGGCTCCAAACTGTCCTGACCGCTTTGAGGAGCGCGAACATGAGAAGAGCAGCAAGTCCGCTAATGTTGTCATCGGTGATACTGATATGAAGGAATCAGGGTACGGTATTTTTCCTACCATCCTTTCAGTATTTCAATCCCCTGATTAGTTAATTGACACCAGTGCCAATGTACATGTTTGTGCTGACGCCTCCATGTTTTCTTCTTACTAGGCCATAGGGACTTCTCCCGTGCTGATGGGGAACGGGTCACATACCATCGTTCGAGGTGTTGGTACGGTCGATCTGAAGTTTACTTCGGGGAAGACCGTGCGTCTGAAGAACGTTCATCATGTGTCGTCCATCAATAAAAATCTCGTTAGCGGTTCTCGTTTATGTAGAGATGGTTTTAAGTTGGTTTTCAAATCCAATAAAGTTGTAATTTCTAAGTATGGACAATTTGTTGGAAAAGGCTATGAGATCGGAGGCTTGTTCCGCCTGTCTTTGTCAGATATTTGCACTAAACTTATTAATAATGTTTGCCACAATAATGAGTCTGATATTTGGCATTCACGACTTTGTCACATTAACTTTGGTTGCATGACGCGGCTAGCCAATATGAATTTAATTCCGAAAATCTCTACTGTCAAAGGCTCTAAGTGCCAAGTATGTGTGCAAGCTAAGCAACCTCGCAAGTCCCATAAGACTGCAGAGGCAAGAGACTTGGCGCCACTAGAGCTTATACATTCTAATCTTTGTGAGATGAATGGCGTGTTGACAAAAGGTGGAAAGAGATACTTCATGATGTTGATTGATGACTCCACTAGATATTGTTATGTGTATCTTCTGAAATCAAAAGATGAGGCTTTAACTTTCTTCAAAAACTATAAAGCCGAGGCAGAGAACCAACTTGATCGGAAAATTAAACGGCTTAGTTCCGATCGTGGTGGAGAGTATTTTTCCAATGAATTTGATCTGTTTTGTGCGGAACATGGTATAATCCATGAGAGGACGCCTCCCTACTCACCTCAGTCAAATGGGGTAGCCAAAAGAAAGAACCGAACTCTAACTGATATGGTTAACACCATGTTAGACACATCGGGTCTTTCCAAGGAATGGTGGGGGAGGCGCTAATGACTGCGTGTCATGTCCTAAACCGAGTTCCCACAAAGCATAAGACCATGACTCCATTTGAGGAATGGGAAAGGAAAAGATTGAAACTCTCTTACCTACGTACTTGGGGTTGTTTGGCGAAAGTCAATATACCAATTCCCAAGAAGCGCAAGCTTGGACCAAAAACCATGGATTGTGTTCTTCCGGGCTATGCTTTTCATAGCGTTGGCTATAGATTTTTGATAATAAAATCTGAGGTATTCGACATGCATGTTGGTACGATTATGGAGTCGAATGATGCGACTTTCTTTGAGGACATATTTCCTATGAAGGATATGTCGAGTTCATCAAACCAAGAGATACCTACTCCATCTAGTGAGGAATTCCCTGTAATTCCTGAACCCACCATTGCGGTGGAACTCGTTGAGAATCCTATTGAGGCTGACTATGGAACTCCTGTGAGGAGTAAGAGACAGAGGACTGCAAAGTCCTTTGGTGATGATTTCATTGTGTACCTTGTGGATGACACGCCCAGGACTATTCAGAAGCCTATGCATCTCCTGATGCTGACTACTGGAAGGAAGTTGTTCGTAGCGAGATGGATTCCATCTTAGCTAACGGAACCTGGGATATCACTGGCCGTCCTTATGGGTGCAAACCTGTAGGATGTAAGTGGGTGTTCAAGAAGAAGCTTAGACCTGATGGTATGATTGAAAAGTACAAGGCACGGCTTGTGGCCAAGGATTATACCCAGAAAGAAGGTGAAGACTTCTTTGATACTTACTCACACGTGGCTAGACTGACCACAATTCGGGTGCTACTATCATGGGCTGCCTCACACGGTCTTCTCGTTCATCAAATGGACGTTAAGACGGCTTTCCTCAATGGAGAGTTGAAGGAGGAAATTTACATGGATCAGCCAGATGGTTTTGTAGTACCTGGTCAGGAAGGAAAGGTGTGCAAGTTATTAAAGTCTTTATATGGCCTTAAACAAGCTCCTAAGGAGTGGCATGAGAAGTTCGAAAGAACGTTAACTGCTGCCGGCTTTGTAGTAAACGATGGTGACAAGTGTGTGTACTATCGCCATGGTGGGGGCAAAGGAGTTATTCTTTGTCTGTATGTCGACGACATATTGTTCTTTGGAACCAAACTTGATTTAATCAAGGAGGTTAAGGATTTCTTATCTCGCTGTTTTGAGACGAAGGGTCTAGGAGTAGCTGATGTTATCTTAAACATCAAGCTGTTGAGAGATGAGAATGGTGGGATCACACTACTTCAGTCTCACTATGTGGAAAAGATCTTGAGTCGTTTTGGGTATAGCGATCGCACGCCTTCTCCAACTCCATATGATGCTAGTGTGTTGCTTCGAAAGAATTGACGGATTACTTGGCGAGTGCCACGAGGCCTGAAATCTCTTTTGCTGTGAGCAAGCTGAGTCGGTTTGTTTCAAAACCGGGAGATGATCATTGGCATGCACTTGAGAGAGTTATGCGCTATTTGAAAGGCACCGCGAGCTATGGGATTCACTACACCGGGTATCCAAGGGTACTGGAGGGTTATAGTGACTCAAACTGGATATCTGATGCTAATGAGATTAAGGCCACAAGTGGTTTTTTTTTCACACTTGGTGGTGGCGCTGTTTCTTGGAAGTCTTGCAAGCAGACCATCTTAACGAGGTCAACTATGGAAGCAGAACTCACAGCATTAGACACTGCCACTGTTGAAGCAGAATGGCTTCGTGAGCTCTTGATGGAATTACCTATGGTTGAAAAACCAATACCCCCTATCCTGATGAACTATGATAATCAAACTGTGATCGTCAAGATAAACAGTTCTAAGGACAATATGAAGTCCTCAAGGCTTGTGAAGAGGAGACTAAAATCTGTCAGAAAATTGAGGAACTCCGGAGTTATTACGTTGGATTATATCCAAACGTCGAAAAATTTGGCAGATCCCTTCACAAAGGGTCTATCACGTAATGTGGTAGATAATGCATCGATGGAGATGGGTCTGAGACCCACCGCATGAGTTGTCCATCGTGGTAACCCACTCTATGCACTACAAAAAAAAGACACATCCGTGACATTTTGGGCCGAACGAAAAAAATTCTGTCATACATATGACACTTCTATGACGATAATTCTGACAAAACCCGGTATCATCATAGATGTGGTGGGCTCCTACTTCTATGACAAAAAATCATGACAGAAAATGGGCTTTTCGTCCTGGGCGGGCCGGAGCAGCTGCATGACATTCTTTGGGCCGTCCATGACGGAAAAAACCGTGGTAGAAGCGAGGGGGTGGAAAATTTTCGGGAGTTCCCAGTTACGGTGGGAGGTCGGGGGCCGAGCGATGCGCGTTTCTCTTGTACACGTACGCGCGTGTGTGCGAGGCGTTGGCTCTAACTGAACCCGAGCGAGGCGTTGGGCTCTAACTGAACCCGACCGATTGCACTGCAGGCTACGCGTTACTGAACCCGAGCGATCGATCGATGGCTGTTAACTGAACCCGATCGAGCGATTCCTTCGCTACTGCTGCTAACTGAAGCCGATCGATTGGATGAACAGTGAGCGTTGCGGGGGGGGTTGGATGAACAGTGAGCGGTGGCGTTGCCTCTGGATGAACAGGACCCCGTGGTGTGGTGGAGGGCTGGATGAACAGTAGACGGTGGAGGGGTGGTTGAACAGGACCCGATGGTGTGGAGGGCTGGATGAACAGTAGACGGTGGAGGGGTGCCCGTGGAGGGGTGGTTGAACAGTAGCCGGCGGAGTAGCGCGCGGTGGAGGCTGGATGAACAGGAGCCCGTGGAGGCTGGAGGAGGTCGACGGTAGCCCGTGGAGGCTGGAGGAGGTCGACGGTGGAGATGAACAGTATCCCGTGGAGTCCCGTTTTACGGTACGCCACACCCCTCCCGATGAACAGGACCCCCGTTTCGACCGTAAGAGGTCTGTTTCGTCCGTTTTGCGGTACGCCACACCCCTCCCGATCAACAGGACCCCCGTTTCGACTGTAGGAGGTCCGTTTCGTCCGTTTTGCGGTACGCCACACCCCTCCCGATCAACAGGACCCCCGTTTCGACCGTAGGAGGTCCGTTTCCTCCGTTTTGCGGTACGCCAGACCCCTCCCGATCAACAGGACCTCGTTCCGAACGTAGGAGGTCTGTTTCCTCCGTTGTGCGGTACGCCAGGCCTCGTTTCCATCGCCTGTTCCGTCCAAGCCCTCCCGTTGAACACGACCACGCATTCCGTTCTGACCCAGCCGGTTGGCTCCCACGCGTTCCGTTGCCTCTCGATGAACACGACGCATTCCGTTGCCTCCCCATGAACACGACGCATTCCGTTGCCTCCCCATGAACACGACGACGACGTTGTTTCTCCGTTCCGATCCAGCCATGTACACGAGCCCTGGCCGTACGTATGCGCGAGTAGGCGTTCGAGACCCCGCCCGTATGTACACATACATGGCTGTATTTTCTTTCTTGCACCCTGGCCGCTGTACGTACGTGTACATGCTACGTGCGCGCTTCTACTACGACACGTACGCGCCTCTACTACGACACGTGCGCGCCTCTACATCCACCAGTATATATGTACGTACACGTTCGCGACCAGAATGACAACGCTACGTACGCTTCGACCAGGTGGGTCCCGACTGTCAGGCACTTCCTTGCCTGCGAAGATGTAGCTGGTGGGTCCCAGCAGTCAGGGGGGTGAATCGTTTTTTTGTTGTTGCCCGGACGCACTTCCTTGCGTGCGAAGATGTAGCTGGTGGGTCCCAGCAGTCAGGGGGAAACGTTTTTTTCGTGAAATACAGTGGCCCGTCCGGTGGGTCCCAGCTGTCAGGTGGAGGAATCATTATTTTCCGCGTAATAAGGAGGCACTTCCTTGCTGCAGCCGTGGACCCAGCTGTCAGCCTCTCCACGTACAGTCCACGTCCGATGGAAGTCGTTCCTTGACCATGTTGACCACGCCGCGCCGAGAGCACCAGGGCGCTGGACGACGGCGAGGCCTAGGAAGGGGACGATGGGGAGCCGGGGAAGACGCGGCAGTGGAAGCCCGCGCGGAGAGGAGTACGAGGGTTCACTGGTTCGGCTGCGGTGTGAGGCTGCCGTCGCCGCAACGCCTGGCCAGCGGTGGGAATAGTAGGGGCGGTGAGGCCTCCGCGGCAGCACAGCCGGCCACGGGAGGCAGGAGCATGCGGCACGACCGGCGCTGCTTTGGGCGGCTGGAGCAAGAAGACCAGAGGTTGAAGAAGCACTACGGCTGTTGGATGGACATCGTACAGTCACTGGAGCTAGAATCGTTCATATTGACTAAAGTTGACAAAGGCCCCAATCCCAGTCAACTTAGTAGGCCCACAAGTCAGTCTCCCACCATGGTGGGTCCCAGCTAGCAGGGGGAGTATTCATTTTTTTGTGCGCAATAAGGAGGCACTTCCGGTGGGTCCGAGCTGACAGCGGGGGGAACATTTTTTTCGCGAAATACGCTGGCCCGTCCGGTGGGTCCCAGCAGTCAGGGGGGAATGTTTTTTCGCGAAATAAGGTGGCCCGTCTGGTGGGTCCCTGCTGTCAGGTGGAGGAATAATTATTTTGCGCTTAATAAGGAGGCACTTCCTTGCAGCCGCCTGGACCCAGCTGTCAGCCTCTCCACATACAGTACTCTTCCGATGGAAGTCGGTCGTTGACCACGCCGCGCCGAGAGCACCAGGGCGGTGGTCTGGACGACGGCGAGGCCTAGGAAGGGGACGACGCGGAGCCGGGGAAGACGCAGCAGTGGAAGCCCGCGCGGAGAGGAGTACGAGGGTTCACTGGTTCGGCTGCGGTGTGAGGCTGCCGTCGCCGCAGAATAACAGGGGGTGTGGGTGAGTAGAGGGATGGCCTGGCCAGCGGTGGGAGTAGTACGGGGCGGTGAGGCCTCCGCGGCATCACAGCTGGCCACGGGAGGCAGGAGCACGTGACATGACCGGCGCTGCTTTGGGCGGCTAGAGCAAGAAGACTTGAGGTTGAAGAAGCACTACGGCCGTTGGATGGACATCGTACGATCACTGCAGCTAGAATCGTTTATATTGACTAAGTTGACAAAGCCCTTGGTACGCGTCAACTTAGTAGGCCCACAGCTCGGATTTGGCAGAGAACATATAGCCCATTTGTGATTTGTAAGAATGTACAACCCATTTTTTAATTCTAATGGAATTTACTACAGCCCATTTACAGTTTGTTAAAAGTACAGCCCAACTTCTAGCTAGGACAACGATTAATAATTTCAAACAACCACTCAAAACATAATTCAAAAAAAATTCCCACATTTTGATGGGATCCGAAATATTTTTATCCGAAATTTCTAGTCAGGTTAAATATAATTTCAAAATAAGGTTGTATTACGTTAAAATCCAACGAAATATTGCACGCGCAACAAGTAATGAAATTAAAATTTTCAAATTCCAAAAATAATATATTTTTCAAACTAATTACGTGTTTGGTGCATAGTAACAGTCCGGTTATTATAATTACATCCCATTTATTATTTCTTAAAGTCCATTTTCTTGTTAAGCCTAATGCATACCTCCTAGCAAAGTTTGCAGCCCAGCGGGGCGGAGAATAACAAGTTGACCCGGATATTGTGTACAACTGTCGGCCCAGTTGCGTTGTTGATGTTGAAAAAAAAGGCCTGTGTAGTACAATACAACTAACATGGTTACTCAGCCCACTTTCAGCGACGCCGAAAAGGCCCAAACAAGGCTTATGTACAACTTTTTGAAGTCACTGAGCTCAATTAATAACTTAAGAAAAAAGTTAGATTACAGTGGAACCTAATTAAAAGCTGTCACGAGCAAATAAATAATTCAACGGGTCCCACTTGTGCGTGTGCGTGTGTGTGTGTGTGAGAGAGAGAGAGAGAGATAGAGAGAGAGAGAGACCCATCGGTCGATGCTCGTAAATACATCTTTCAGCCATATGCATTGCTGATGCTCAGTAAAAACTTATATAGTTGACACAATCATATAGAACATCATAGCACACTGAACTTGCATACAAAAATTTCACGCAGGCGGCACAATCAGGATGGAACCAGTGGATCGCTACGGGAAGGGCTATGTTGAAACCAACGAAGTCGTACATAACGGTTCATCGTCTTTATCAATGACGGGGAAATATCTTGAATGTTGTGCAAAGAAAACAGACAGACAACACAATAAGTTCTGCTAGCACATTAAGTTGACGTACATCCCTTTCTAAAAAAAGTTCAGGTACAAAATTAGAACAGGTCACAATCAAATGTGCTGGCATATCAGTGCTTCACATCCATAGCTCGGATTTAACTAGTATCTGACAAGATTCAGTTGTTACCTCAAATTAAATCACATCCAGGCAGCTAGCCCTGCCTCTTCTCCCAAAGAAGCAGTGGCCTCCACCGCGCGATGGAGTAGGCCCTGTGCCATCCATCGTTCCAAGCAACACGGGAAAGTCTGACGTTGACTCCTGTAATGGACGTCGTCGACGAACCCTGGCACCAGCGGCGGCGGCAGGACTTCGATTGATGGATTGACCACTTCTTCGACATGCACGAACACTCGATACAGGTACATCCCTAACGTGGTCTGCGGCGGCCTTGGTGACGACAAATAGTACAACCCCGGTTCCTGCACCAGTATCTCAACACCAATCACCTTCAGTATGGTGGACGGCTTCTTCATCCATGCCATAACCGTTAGAGCCCAGCTGTCTGGAGGAACAAACATACTTACGAGCTCACCTCCAAGGTCGTTGATAAGCTCGTTCATGGACTCGCTGTTCCAAGCACGTCGAGGCATGCCGTGGAAGGTAAGCTTTGTTAAAAACTCAAGCTCAGAGGGCACCGAGCCCCATCCTGGTTGCCACCGATCAAAGCTCACCAGCGCGCCATCGTAGAACAAACGCCGGGAAGATTCAAACACACGACTGCAGTCGAAAGTTGTCCGGAACCTGACGAAGAAATCAGCCGGTGGCGGACAGACTTCGACGAGCAAGTCACTTATTTGGATGCCATGCGCAATGCCAAGAGCTTTGACAAGGTCGTCCGGCGAGACGGGAGGCCGGTCGCCATTGATGGCTACCATCAGCACTTTGCCGGCAAACTGGTCATCAAGCGCCGCCATGCCACTGTTGAGCGACAGCACGCAGCGACCGAAGGCAGGACGGACCTTAGGATCTCCGGCTCGGAGATCCGCGTTGACCGGCGACATGATAGTGCGCTTGAGTACAGGGAGTACAGGAGGGGGATTTGGGGGAACTGGAGTAGGAATCGAGATTCCAGAGGTGGGGGAGGGGCGGGAGACTGGGGATGAAAAGGTAGCATGAATTTCGAGCACGCGCCAATATGCTCTCGGCGCGCAAGCGCACGAAAACACCGGTGGCTCCCACATGTCGGCCTAAGAGTCCTTATTCTTTCTTTTTTGGAGAGTCCGGCCTTTTTTCAGGATCTTTTGAGAGCCCGGCCTGAGAGTCATAATTGACCTGTTTGGCATTGCGTTACTACTCGGCCCATATTCAACGACACCTCACTGGCCCAAACAAGTGTACATCATCGAAAAGACACTGAGCTCAAATTATATAACTTGAAAAAAGGAGATATACTCTGAACACTAGAGAATGGTGATGCCCTCATTTAGCCCACCAGTAGTTCGAGACAATAAACAGTTCGAAACAACGATATACACAACATTCAAACACTGACTAGTGACTACTACTGACATAAACAGCAAGACATGATAGTTCATAAGAAGTCTTGCTACACCACCAAAATGCACCCATCTGCAGCGCTCAGACTCTCGTGATCCAGACGAGAATGACATTCTAAACAGAAGCAACTATTACATAGTAAGAGTGACATAGACGAGGATGACCAAATGACAAGGAATATGCATAACAAAAGAAAGAACTACCCATCCAGAACCAGCAGCAAAGACAATAAAGTCATTCGAAGAGATGATCCAACACCATCATAATTTGTAGCCCCGCTTCAGCGACCAGTGATCCGGAGACACCAGTACTCCACCCTTTTGATGCAACAGCCCAATTACCTATCAACATGAAGGCTTGAACCACATCACTGCCTGTCGTAATTGAGACATCCAAGGATTAAAGTTAATCCGGATGCCTTTTTCATTCTCACCTTCTTTTGGCTGCAGGTTGTATCGTTGACAATCAGGGGAGTTTGCTCCCGAACTCCTAGGGCTCGCCGTGTAGACACAGTTTTCCATAGCAAACAGAGCCTCCCTGCCATCAAGGTCCTTGCCAACGGTGATCTCCTGGTTAATCGGATAATTGAGTCCGAGAAACAGAGAGTGTGAACCAATGATGTTTACCCGCCTCCAACTAAAAAATCCTAAAGGCCCCAACAAGCTGGTATCTTGCTCATAGACGTAACAGCCACTGTCCGGATACTCACGTATTACACGGTGCTTGTATATAGTGGGGTTTTTGCAATATAACTTTTCCGGCTCATGTGTCCGAATGATCATCAGTCTTTTGCCGTCGTCTGATCGAGCGAGGAACCAGTTGTGCTTCCCTGTTTTTGGCAAAGGTGGTGTGATTACAAAGGGCAGTAACTGTAGGGACACTGCATCATATCAAAAAGGACAGGCATTGTTAATGTAAGATCAGCATTGTTCAGAGTATGAGTAGGATAATGCAAGAAACGGCATTGATATGTCCCTGTTGGAACTGGGAGGAAAATACAGGGAAATGTATACTGGGTTCGAAAATATAGAAGTGCCATGCATGGTTATACTCATGTTATCTCGCAATCGATTCTTCACAGGAAACTACCATGTCATGCATGTTATGTACTCTCTCCGTTCCCAAATATTTGTCTTTCTAGGCATTTCAAATAGACACAACATATGGATGTATGTAGACATATCTTAGAGTGTAGATTCACCCATTTTGCTCCGTATGTAGTCACTTATTAAAATCTCTAGAAAGACAAATATTTGGGAACGGAGGGAGTAATCATGTTCTGTCCTCACAAATAAATTCTTCAAGGTAACTAACAGACCATGCATTGTTATATACTCGTGTTCTGTGGGCAAAAATTTTGTGAGGATATTATTCTAGCCATTGATTGCTGAAGGGCGAATATAGGTATGTACACATGGTAAGCATTGCAGGATTTCACTACTTCCAAATATAGAGTTCTCCATATGCACATTTACTTCCCTAATGTATGGTTAGATGAAACCAACAGTGTGGTGCATGTTTCTACATCATGAAAATGAGGAAACTAACATGGCCATTGATACACACTCATATTTAGTAGTAGTATATAGATTACTGTAAAATAAGGATAATATCCATATATTCCTAACCGTTTGATTATTCAGGGTACAAATTGGCTATAATGACATGGTCACAATCGCATGAATTAACTCATTCCAAATATAGTTGATTTACGGCGTCTCTAATACATTGCCATAGTTCTACTCAAATTCTGCTCAAACAGGGATATGCCAATCATCACAAAAAGTTCAAACAGTGTCATGGCGTCATCATTAACATGAGACGGAAACAACTTACACGCGTCGTCCCAGCAATATGTGGTGCCATCTGCTTTGTCGATCGCGTAGATGATGCCATTGTGTTCAATAGCATCACATAAGTGTGTATCAGCTTTGACGATGATCCACTGCGAGCCGAGTTGTCTCCAGCTAAAGAAGGCACTGGCGTAAAGATAGGCGAGTCCACGGTCGAACAAGGCAATTAGCTTGAAGTCTGCGTAATTCGCATGTCGTGTGGGCACTTGGCAGCTTAAAATCTTCTGCAAAACAAGGCCCGTCCAACTGACGTAGTAATCTAGATGACTTGGACCACAATGGTAATACTCTATATAATCCAACGGAGGAAGGATAATCTCATGGGAGGTCTGGAAGTTCACGAGCACCAACTTTTTACCGTCTTCTCTGAAGGCAGCCATCCAGTGGGAGTTCATGCCGACCCAGTACATACCTGCCAAGAAGTTTCGGGCGATGGTGATCGGATCGATGTCGAGGGAAATGATGTACGGCGACCCACTACATACATGCAAAGAAGTTTCGGCTAATGGAGATCGGATTGAAGTCGAGGGGCATCATGCACGCCTCCGTATCATGGTGAGCCAATCTCGCAAGACCAGATAGCAGCAAGCAGGGTGTCTTGAAAAGCTTAGGCCTCGCTTCGACGATGGCCGTGTGCATGTCCCTCGAGCATGCAGCCAGCCGCAGGGCGCTCAACATATCCATACACGAACAACAGAGGTCGAGGATGTCACTGGGGAGATTGCTCCAATCGCGGCTCATATGGATGCTGCGTGGTTCGCGTTCGGCCATGGTGGAGTTTGGAAGGGGGCTTGATTTACGGGGGAGAAGGATGTCGGTGCTGGAGCGGCTAGCGAGGGAATAGTGGTACTGGGGGAGGCGAGTGAGGCCACGGTACACGGGGCCATAGTGAGATGGAGACGGAGAAGGAGAAGGAGATGGAGATGGAGTGGTGCTATGGGAGCAGAGAGGGAGACGAGGCGAGGCGCCAATGTGCTGTACAGCGGCGGTGACAGACTGCACAGTGCACAGGGTGAGGCTGACTTTGGTAACCCGAACACGCCGCCTGGACTAGTGTCAGGCGCAGGGTGTTGTCACTTCACTGTGAGGACCAGATGAATAGTATTTTGACCATCAAGTGTACTCCCTCCGTCTAGGTGAGTAAGTCATCTTAGGTTGTGCGCCGTGACTAAGGAGGAGGGGAAAACGAGAGACCTTAATGTTTATTTGCTAATTAATAGCATTGCATGCAATGAACTAACCACTGCATGTTGTGTTTGGCAGTCTCAAGTCATTAAAAGCTTGCACACCCCTCATCTCTTATTGGTTGATATGTCAAGAAACAAGAAACGAGATAGAAATTAATGCACCGCGCCTAAGTGTTTTGGGATTATTTGGTTTCCGTAAGATGACTTACACACCTAGACGGAGGGAGTACCACAGTTGTACTACTACTACTACTACTAGTAGTAGTAGTAGTAGTAGGAACATGAGTACTCCAGTATTGTATAGTGGAAATAGGTCTCCCGTGCTAGCATGCATGTTCACTTCATCATTCAGGTATCATCCATATTGCGAGCAGAACCAAATTCTCGTGCATGCCCAATCAATGCCCTACCGCGATGCATGCAGTGGTCGTTCTGGTGCATCAAGGACGGCATGCAGATCGTTCCACACTTGAGAAGAGGGAAAATGGAAAGGTAGAACGCGGCAGCAGAGGAAGAGAACGCTGGCTAACGAGGCTGGGAGGGGATCGAGCAGGAAGTTAATGCTCCACGCCTAAAGGTTTTGGGAAAACCTGATTTTCATAAGGTGACTTATACTCACCTAAACGAAGGGAGTATTCCTTAACCAGAGAATGTTGTGTCTCCCACTCACGCGCTCAAAAAAAAACTACGACACATTTTTTTATCTGTTTGCATAGGTCCCACCTATCAGGAAGGATGGGCACGTACACGAACAGGTACGACTCATCAGTCTACCCGCATAGCCTTTTCGTTTAGTCTACCTAGCCGTCTAATCAACTGCCTGCACGCCACTTCTCCCATTTACTTCTCCATCAGGAACCGATTCTCCTCGGCTTCTTCACCTCCCCTTTGTCTTCATTTGCATCCAAACCCCACTGCGTTCACATTGTTTTAACCTCTTTAAAGAATCATCTACTACTTCAGTTAGACTAGCCATCTAATCCTAATTCTCCAAACCATAGCCCTCCGTTCCAGCGGTTCCAAATGGCGAAAGAGATCGAGATGCAGGTTTTTAGCGTCCAACATGTCCTCGTCGAAGGCTCGATGCGCATAGTTGCCACCGTCACCATCCACCCAAGGGTTGTTCGGGAGTGGATCACCAATGTATCCAACTCCCTCGAAAAGGTAGAGACAAGGGTCATCGGTCCCGACGCAGAGTACACGGAGCGTGCCCCTGGGAAGATCCAGCGCGCCGCCGTCCTTCAGCTGTGCCTCGAAGATGATGTTTTGGTCTACCACATCATACACTCGCCCTCCATACCAGGTGAGCTTCACGATTTCTTGTCTCGGGAGGACGTATACTTCTGTGGGACAGCCATTGAAGGGGACAAACATAAGCTGGAGCCGTACAACCTTGATTTGAAAAGCATCGCTGACCTACAAACCATAATCAAAATTCCTGTAGAAGATTGTGATAAACAGACACCATCCCTATTCGACGTAGCAAATTTTGTGCTCGGTACAAATCTTCAGAAGGGTGATGAGACGGTGGCATTAAGGTCGTCTGGATGGGAGAATTATCCCTTGACGTACGAGCGGATAGAATATGCTGCCCTCGATGCCCGTGTGAGTTTCGAGATAGCTGCAAGGTCCAAAGAGCTTGTTGCGAAGCCGTCTCCCACAGAGAATGAGAAGAAGAAGAAGAAGAAGAAGAAGAAGAAGAAGAAGAAGAAGAAGAAGAAGAAGAAGAAGAAGAAGAAGAAGAAGAAGAAGAAGAAGAAGAAGAAGAAGAAGAAGAAGAAGAAGAAGAAGAAGAAGAAGAAGAAGAAGAAGAAGAAGAAGAAGAAGAAGAAGAAGAAGAAGAAGAAGAAGAAGAAGAAGAAGAAGAAGAAGAAGAAGAAAAGGCTGCACCAGCAGGAGGGCATTATGGATGGATGAACTATTTCATCTCTTGTAAAAAATTATTCCCTCTCGGTGTATATTGATATAGATGGACTATTTCGATGGTGTGCATGTCTTTGGAACAAAGTAGTAGCGTGGGTTCGCTTGACTATAAGGAACTATTTATCCGCATATATAGCTTTCTCTGCTACTCCTTCCAGTGATCGGTATGCAGTGCATGTGTCCGTAGACATGACAGCTTGTCCATGGAAGTTCAACTACGGCGACCATCACATTTCATCTCGCGATTCCCACGACGCCTCTCCAACCCACGGCACCACGCCCCCCGACGTGCGCCTCACCCCTCTCGGCTGCACCGCCCCTCTGCCTTTGTGTGCATGACATGTGGGCCACCTAAAATGCGGCGAGCATCAAGTTTCTACCATAGCCACCCACGATTCCCACGACGCCGCTCGAACCCATGAAACCACACGTCCCCCGACCTGCGGCTCACCCCTCTTGGCCCCACTGCCCCTCTGCCTACGGGAGCATTACATGTGGACCAGTCACCTATCGGGTCCACATGTTATTGACTCAAAGGTAGGTGTAGTGAGGCGCTGAAGCTCAGTCCCGACGGCCCTGAGAGGGAAATGTAACTCCTGCACCAGGGCTTGTGGTGCTCCCGCAGCACGAACTCGTGCCAAACTCGAGATTTGTTTCTTTACTATACATGCACGCAACGATTTAATGGACATTGTAATCTCAACATGTGATGGGAGCTCTAAATTTGAATTTGAAACTTATAAAATGAAAAGATTCAAAACAAATAAACTGGGAGAGAGGGAGTATATCGTAGGATGTGTCCCATACAAAATAAGTCCCCTGGTTTGTCACCGCGAAGATGCGGTTAGAAAGGAGCACAGCGTCTTCCTACTCGTACGGCAACAAATCGGCCGCAGTCAGCATGGTCCGCCTTTGACCGCCATGTGCAAGGTTCGTGCTATCTTATTCAATCTCACTGTGGTTCCATCGTACCAATTCATGCGGTGGCCCATTGCATGGCTGATCCCAATGTTGGACAAAGGTTCTACGGGAACTGTGTCACCGTTGTAAATGTTGTGCAAATTGATGTTGGTACCCTCCCATACATATGCAAGCCAATCTCCACTCGCACCAAGCCTAACCTGTGAAACAGTGGGCAGGGGGGAATTAGGAAATGGACACGGAAGTAGTCTTTAGAATGCATTTACTACGTGATCAAACTCATCTTACCTGCTCATCGGAGGAAATCCGAGTGCCCCTCAACGTCGGCATCTCAAAGGGCATCAACTTGCAACTACGGCCACGCCGCGCTGGAGAGACCCCCAAGGAAACATCCTCGTGCGTTCCACGGAGCATCAAGATGCATTTGTATGAGTAGTTTATCTTGTGAGAGAAAAGGATGAATGAGGGAAGGCCTCTAGAGATAGAGATGGACACTACTACTACCAATGTGCTGGCCCGTGCGTTGCAATGGATCCAAAGTAGTAGAATAATACTTGTTCGCGTGCTTGAAATATAAACACTCTAGTTTTGATATACATGTGTCAGCAGACATGACAGCTTGTCCATGGAAGTTGAACCACGGCGACCATCACGTTTCTTGTTTCTACCATTGCCACACCCACACGCGATTCCCACGACGCCGCTCCAACCCATGGCACGACGTCCCTCGACGTGGACATGGATCCTCTGACGTGGCTATCACTGCCTTGCCCTGCCTTTCCTTCGCTGACAGGTGGGACCCACGCTTATGGGTCCCACATGTCAGTGACAGAATGGTAGGATTGTTCGCGGCAGGGGATTCTCATCCCCCCGACGTGCCCCTCATCCCTCTCGGCCCCACTGCTCCTCTGCCTTTGTGTGCATGACATGCGGGCCAGCTGAACTGCGGGGACCATCAACTTTCTACCACAGACACACCCGATTGGACGCGGTTTGCCTGCTCCGCTGCTGTGCTCCGATCCGTACTCCCGCACCATCGAATTTTCATCCAGCGGCTGTGACACATTTCGTCCCGGGCATCAATCCTCAGTTGGAGTACTTATGTACTATAGGTGGTACCCGCCGGTGTGGCCATCTACGCCTCGTAACGCCCCGACGCCCAGCTGTGGCACCCTCGCCACGGCCACGCCACCACCGGCCGGTTCATCTTGAACGAGTGAGGCGCGAACCACGCCACCACCATGAGAATGACATGTGGGCCAGCCGCATTTAAGGTCCGCATGTCATTGACTCATAGGCCGGGCACTAAGCCACTGAAGTTCCGTCCCGTGGGCCCCGAGAGGGAAATGTAACTCCTGCAGTAGGCCTTGTGGTGCTCCCGCAGTACGAGCTCGTGCCAAAACTGGAATTTGTTTCTTACTACTACCAACTAGTACTAGTAAGGTACACGTGCATTGCACGCATGAGATTCTGGTGGTTTGTGCATTATGCTTCTACATGTGGAGCTTTCTGGATTCTAACATGTGGCAAAATCTGGTGGAATGTAAGGTTAGGCAAGTTTGATTAACTTAGGTGAGTGTTTGGTTCAAGCCACACCTTAGGCAAGCCACACTAACGCCCCACATGACATACACACAAAAAAGTGGCAAGATTCCCTTAGTCTTGCCAACTTGTGGCTCTCATTTTGAAGAACTAATAACTTTGCCTAAGCTTAGTTGTGGCAAAGTTAGTCATGAATTAAGTTCAACCATGGAGTCTTCTAGATTATACATGTGGCAGAATCTGGTGGATGATATCCAACGGCCAGTGGTGCTCGGATTTGCCATCTTTGTATCGTCGGATTGGCTTCATCCAACGACCAACTTTCAAAGTTTTTCACACACTATATAGGGGGTATAGATATAGATGTGCCGGTCCGGTGCAATGGATCCAAAGTATATCTATTTAGTGGAGTGCACTCTAAACACATTATCTATTTATTTTTCTCTAACCTTCCGTAGCCATGCAACCAAGCCACATAAGCTTCATGGGTGCCCCCCACATCATATTATTCATACTATGTTGATTAAAAAAAGATAAATCACCCAAAACAAGATCTTCCCGTTTTGTGTTCCTACGATGTTGTGCCGTGCACGTACCTACTAGTTGTATAGTGGTAGTACTAGTAATATAGTATTAGGAGTACAAACTTGGTACTAGTAGGAGTAGTAATAGTACGGAATGCTCCTACTCTATCAACGAGCCCCGTCTGACACCAAATTTCTTGGCTTCCGTGCTACAGCTAGATCTTCCCCTCGTTTCTGTTTTCCAACCCGGCGTCGTGCGGGGTGTCGGTTTGCTCAGCAGTGGTCCCACATGAAAGTGAAAATGCTAGGCAACACGCCTTCCCTAAGCTATGTGTCATGCCGGACGGGCCGTGTTGTACTCCCGATTCCCGGGTGTGTGGGGGTGTGACGCGAACGCGGCAGGCCTTTTCCTTTTACCAGCAATGTGCCCGTGCGTTGCGACGGATCCAAAGTAGTAGAATAGTAGTATTTGTTCACAAACTTGAAAGAAATCACTATTGTTTTGATATAATCCTAATATATTACTCCCTCCGTACCTAAATATTTGTCTTTTTTGAGATTTCAAATGGACTATCACATACAGATTATATAGACATATTCTAGTGTTTCTAGCAAGATGCCCGCGCGTTGCACGAAGTTGATGGAAAAGGTAAGCACAACTTATAAATTGACGGATGGAGTACTAGTTACAGTGATGCATATAATTAAGCAAAGGGATCGCACATGTAGGTATTGACTGGAACGAGAATGCAACAGCACAATAAGAATTAAGGCCACGATGATGCGATCGCAGTGGTGGTTACAGAAGGCAAGAAGAAAGATGGATCCACGAACGTACGACCTCCTCCTCCTCAACTTAGTGCACCGGGCCATCGACCGGCGGCTAAGGAGCGGCGGCTTTTGTGGTGAGGTCGAGGTGCTTCTCAGCAAAGGCATCCAAGGCTTCCAGCCGGTTGAGGAAGGCCAATGTCGTAGCGTCCTCACTGGCCTTGTAGATACCTATGTACACGATTTTCTCGTACACGTGGATGTGTAGGTCAACGAATTCTTGCAGGGTGAGGCGCCTCGCGGCGAGCGTGACCTCCAGGTGGACATTCTTCATGGCGTCGGCGGGCAGTCGCAGGGCCACCAGTGCTTGAAAGAGGTTCCGGCCATGGAGGCCGATTAGGGTGGCAGGCAATGAGGAGCCCGGGCGCGCGGGCTAGAGGAGTGCGGCGATGTCGTCCGCGAGCTTCTTGAGGACGGTGAACTTGTTGCTGGTGGCAATGATCATCTGGTCCAACTGAGAGTCATAGTTGGCGTCGACGGCGGCCATCCACCAACCGGTCTCCAACACCGTCTGGAGACGATCCTCGGCGCCATGCCGCAGGCCGGCGTCGTGGACCATCTGGCGCAGCCGCTGGCCGCTCACGCGCATCGCCGCCATGGGTCTGGAGTGAGCTCTTTTGCGCTTAGTGTAGGTGCTTAGGCAAATGCTTAGGTGCGTACGATGTGGTAGATGCATTGGAATGGAGGGGCGCCTTTATATGAGGGCAATGAGGGCAAACTGTGTTGCATTCACATCATGCAGCCTCTTTTCCCGGACCTCCTCCCATTTCTTCCCTCATGCATTAATTGAAGGAGGATGCATTGGCCGTTCAACATATCGGGAACCGCTACTCCCTCCCTCGTCTGCATTAAAGCTGTATCGGGAACTGCGCCGCCCGCTGTCAAATCGAATACTCCCTCCGTCTAGGTGAGTATTAAGTCATCTTACAAAAACCAAATAGTAAACACATAGGCGTGGTGCATTAACTCTCACGTTGTTTCTTATTTTTTGACATAAATAGAGGAATCAACCAAGAAGAGATGTGGGGCTTGTATGCTTTTAATGACTTGAGACTATCAAACATGACATGCAGTGGTCAGTTCGTTGCACAAGAACAAATACAACCCACGTCAGCACACACGCATCTTATATAGCATCACATCCAATGGCTATAAAAGATGAATGAAACCAAATTATATCTCATCTAGATGAGTTCTAGCAAAACTGTATTAATAATACTTAGTACTCCTGCGCCATGTATCATATATTAGTATCATGTAGTACTTTATTTATTGCCATGTATGACACATGGTACTCAACTCTCTCTCTTTCTTCATTTAATTATATGACACCTCATCAAAATTGCTAAGGCTAGTACCATTACAACCAGCCTTAGCAAATACTAAACATTAAGTTCTCTCGTTTTCCTCTCCACCTTGGTCACCTAGACGGAGGGAGTATACTGCGCGGGCTTTTCCTGCGCGGTAGGCGGGGCAGTTTCGCCTAGTCGGTTCGACAGAGACGCGAGAAGACGAGGGAGTAGGCTGATGCAAACGTAGGGCTGTGTGATTTGATAGCGAGTTACTGCTGGACAGGTGGGGCCCCGTGATTTGACTTGCCATTATCATTTTAACTGCGGCGCTACGACCGGCGTGAGTCTCCCGATTCCTGACCACCTCCATACAGGTGCCGCTGCCAATGCTCCACCATGTAGTAGAGGCTGGCTCTTGCATGAGAGCCCACTTCTCCACTTTTTCCTTGCCTCTCTTTCCTCCACATATGCAAAAATGCCATGTAAAGCGCACTATTGTACTTACTTGCTCCTACAGGTGCTTAAGCTTGCCACATAGGCATAAAGTCTGATGTGGCAAGTTAATCAAGAAGAGAGAGACTAGTTTGGTGACCCAAGGAAGAAACGGTGCTAAGCGCGTGTACCTAGGTGAAAAGACAATTTTGAGTCTATAGCTAATTAAATGAAGCAAACTTAGCAACACCATTTCATTGGAAGAGGTCACTCCTTGGCAAATGCAATAAATACTAGTACTCCCTGTGTCCCATAATATAAGAACGTTTTTGGCACTACACTAGTGTCAAAAACGTTCTTATATTATGGGACGGAGGGAGTATGAAGAAAGAGATAGAGAGAAGTAAAAAAAATACACTTATAGCCAACCTTATAGCCAAAACCTTGTTGTAGTATGAGTGACTAAGTGATGACTATGTATGACATGCCAACATCAGATAGCCTAACACACCGTGTTAAATCTCCAAGGGCGCGACCGCACGAGCGACGCGACGGTCGTGGTAGGCGCGACCACGATACGGGCTGTTGGCAGCCCTTGGATCTGAGATCAAACGGTCGCATGCTAAGTTGCTGAAAATTTGCAGAATAACCCTCCAGGATAGGATATTCACCCATAGGTCTAGAATCACGCCATGCAACCGTTCGATCTCAGATCCAAGGGCTCTCGGAAGCCTATATCATGGGAGAATGGAAAGCCACTACCCTGCCATTCGCACGCTGGCAGTTCGCTCCTACTCGTCCCCGCACGTCCTTCAATACTACGGCGGTTCGCTCCTAGTCGTCTTCTCCATTCACATTACGGCAGTTCCACTAATCCTAACCCTCCTCCCAAATCCATGGCATCCCAAATCTCCCCGATCGGCGGTGAGTACAAGGTTAGAACCATCACCGGCGATGAGTTCGAATCATCTACACCCGTTCTTCCGCGACGATGAAAGGATGCCTTTCTCGCTTCAGACGCATGTTCGAAGACTCAGATGTTGAGTGGGTCGCTGGGCTAGATGTTGAGTACACCATAGTCCTGGGACGAGAGAAGGATCTAAAGGACGAAGAGAGGAAGAAGCCCGCCGTGATCCAGGTTTGCGTGCATGACTTATGCTTGGTCTACCACATATGCCATGCCGACGTTGAGTGCCAGGATTTTAAGGACTTCCTCGAGAGCAACCTAGTCAAATTCGTTACTGTAGACTTTGGTAACGACAAAGAAGTCCTGCGTCGGATAGGCCTCGTTGTAGGAAACACCTTCGACCTCCAGAAGAATCGGCTGGTGTCCTCTCGTCAGCCTTCAATGCTGACCCTGGCAGGAGCCATGGTTCATCCTTCGTACGGTAAACTAGAGAAACCTCCATACACGTTTCATCGTCATGCATGGCAGCGGAATGTACTAGATATAGACCACATCCACTACGCTGCAATGGATGGCTACCTTTGCTTCAATATCTACAAGGGTTGGATGAAGAGCAACAGCCAAGTGTGCGGTTCAAGCAAAGAAGTATCGGCCAAGAGGAAGAGGGACAAGGACGAAGTCGAGGACGTGGACGAGGACTCCGAGTAAGGTGGCAGTGTCGTTGCTCATGGTGGTTCTAATGCAGTGTCTACCGGAATAGTTGCAAAGTTTAATTTCAGGTGTGCTTAATTTAATTTGAGGGGTGTGTTGTGCTGAGCCCCCAGCAGAACTATGTTCTGTTTCTTCTTGTTACTTTAACTCTTCAGTACGTACATACTAGTATTTCTTACATTTCATCTTTTAGTTGGTATAGTACTACCACTCGTTCCTTCACATTATATACGTACAATATATATGGCCAACATCATATAGCCAGCAGTTTAGTTGTCAAAGAATTTCAGGGTGCTTAGTTTTGTCAAAGAATTCCAGGGTGCTTAGTTTTATTTGAGGGGTGGGTTGTGCACTTGTGCTGGACACCATTATTGTGACAAGCCTTTTTAATAGTACTATATGCATAATTTGGCAACGAGCGCTCTCTATATGTACCACCTTTTTTAATTTCAAGTTTTGCTCCATGGCGCAATCCATCGATACTACTACTGTACAAAAGTGGAGTATATACATTTTTTAAAAGGCTAGAGGGCGGGGCAGTCTAGCTCGGTCGGTTTCACGAGAGGCGAGGGCCTATGTGATTTGATGGCTCATTACTGCTGTCAAATCGAATAGTACTGCGCTGCCCGCTGCAAGCCCAGCACCTCCATTAAACCCCTCCGTTAAACCCGCATGTAAACCAAGAATCCTACTCCTGCCACATGTCCGTTCATGAGCGGGCCGGAATTAAACGCAACACCCGCCGAGCTCCTCCCGTTCGCCCTCAGTTTAAACGAGGCCAGACGCCGGCCAAGCTCCTACCGTCCGCCCTCTATTTACACGAGGCCAGACAGACAGCGGGCAAGAATCGCACCCCTCCGCCGCTCCCCCATCTCCTCCTTCACCATTTTCTCCACTCTTCCGATGGCTTCCGATGAGCCGTTCTCCGGCATATTACCCGACTGGGTGGCCCGCCGAGCCCTCCGGATACGGGCGAGGCCGCTCGGTGCTTCACCAACCTCGCTTGGCCCGACGGAGCCAGTTGCCGCCCCAAGCAGGCGCGTGGTTCAGCAACTCGCCGCTCCAGTTCAGCTCGATGAGGAGTGGCGAGTTGCTCCACGCCGGCACGGCGGCTAGCACGCCAGTACGGGCGCCGTCGCTGCCGCGTCGTACCGCGCCACTAGTGTCTGTGGTGGCCGCGCCTCCCGTGTCTGTGGGCGCGCCTCCCGTGCCTGCGGCAGCACCATGCAGGCAGAGACAGAAGCCGGGTGAGTGGAGAGCGACGAGTCGGTGGCCAGCTTCTCCGTGTCCGCCGCCATCATCGAGGAGAAGTAGAACACGGGAGGCCGCCGCCACTTGGGACCCATGAAGGCCACCGCCGAGGCGACGATCGCGGATTCAGGTGGTTTCTTTGCTGCTTCGTCTCTTCCGAGGACCTTCGTCGACCCCGCAAGTGTCTGATGGACATGAGGAAGACAAAGGGATCCGCGGGCGGCCATTTAGAACTAAAATAAGTCTAGATACATCCATTTCTAGGACAAGTATTTCCGGACGGAGGGAGTATTAATTATACAATAGAGCCGGATTGGCACCTCTTAGTTCATTTAAATGTAATGAAATCCATCATGTTTATATGAAGATCCGGCTTTTTTATACGAAATCCTTCATGCTTATATGAAATCAGTCCGTGTTTGCACGAATTTCATCTGGTTGGTTAGAGTTGTAAAAATGTATGTCGCTGGCGTTTGATGTCGTCCTCTGCTTAAGGAAGGGGGAGGAAATTTGCCGGCTGCCGTTGGAGATGCTCTTTATGCTGGAAATAATAGAGTGACATCCAATCCATTTGAGTTAATTGCACGTATGATTGTCCCTCTATAAAAAGTTAATTGCATGTACAGTGTACACGTGACTTGCAGGGTGGCTACAGCTTCGTACAGAAAGTTAAAAAGAAACAAGTCCATCCTTAATCTTGTATTCTAAGTACTCTGTGGGTTCCACTGTCAGTACAGTAGCGAAAGAAGTATATATTAAATAAGTAGAGTAATATATAATATAAAAATATAAAGTTAAAAGACAGAATTCGAACTCATGTCATCGTGTTGCGAGCATCCGGCGCTAACCAGCCCAGCACATTTTTGTTGTAGACCATGCTGGAGATATATCTCCATGTCTACTCTTATATATACTCCATTCGTTCCTAAATATTTGTCTTTTTTAGATTTCAAATGGACTACCACATACATATGTGTATGTAGACATATTTTAGAGTGTAGATTCACTCATTTTGCTCTGTATGTCTTTTCAGGAAGGGGTCAGATTTGTCCTTGATTTATTTATGAGGTATCCAGATGGCACTGCACCGCCAAGAAAAGAGGGTAACATCAAAATTATGGACTACTTTTTTGAGTATGTTGGTAAGGTCCGGTCATAGTCACTTGTTGAAATCTCTAAAAAGACAAATACTCCCTCCGTCCGGAAATACTTGCCATCAAAATGGATAAAAGGAAATGTATCTAGACGTATTTTAGTTTTAGATACATCTCTTTTTATCCATTTTGATGACAAGTATTTTCGGACGGAGGGAGTAGAAAACAGAGTTGGTGATGATGGTGTGCGTGCCATCCTGCAATATAGGCCGTCGGATTTATATCTAACGGATAGGAAAGAAACTATGGCAATTTTGCAAAAATATACCCACACGTCTCTCCACGTTCGCAAATAAGGCCTTCCCTCGTTCAACCTTTTCTCTCACAAGATAAACTACTCATACAAATGCATCTTGATGTTCCGTGCAACGCATGGGCAGCTAGCTAATTTCTTTTAAAATAGTTGCTGCGATAATTGGGTTGAAGTGATATATTTTATGTCTGCCCCGAATGATTTCAGATTCACTAGTAGTAACAAAGAAAAGGTTGCCTTGTTAATTAACAGAAAACAGGGTGAAAACTATCACATGAGGCCGGTAAAAACAAGGCACACTGGGTTCAGCGTCAACTACAGATGTGCGCGCGCGAGAAGTCTACATATCGAGGGGGCTACCGAGCGAGGCACCGAGACACAATGTTTGAGAGAGAAACCAATTGACAGATTATGATCAGATCGAGTTGTCACCCTTCTGCTGTCATTGTTGGGGGGGAGAGAAAGATGTATCGAGAGTGTGCGCGGTAGGCACAGAGGCACAACTAGCGTGTGTGTGTGTGTGTGTTTGAAAGAGGAGTAGATAGATTATTATCAAGATTGATGTGCCACCCTACTCCTTCGGTGCCGGGTAGTGTGTGTGTGTGTATGTTTGAGAGAGAAGCCAGTCGATAGATTAGTATCAAGATCGAGGTGTCACCCTACTCCTTCGGTGTTGGGAAGTGTGGGTTGTGGGGGGGGGCAGTGACACTCACATATCTCTACTCTTATAAAAAACAGAGTTGGTGATGATGGTGTTCCTGCCATCCTGCAATATAGGCCATCCGATTTATATCCGACGGACAGGAAGGAAACTATGGCAATTTTGCAAAAGATACCCACACCCCTCTCCGCATTTGCAAATAAGGCATTCCCTCGTTCATCCTTTTCTCCCACAAGATAAACTTCTCATACAAATGCATCTTGATGTTCCGTGCAACGCATGGGCATCTTGCTAGTAGGGAGAAGGAGTTTGTGTGACACATATCTAGCTATATTAAGGGATAGGTAGATAGCATATGTGTGAGAGACATTATTATACTTTGAGACATTAGTGGCTGCGGGTGGGCGGAATTAAAGGGGTGGGCGTGTTAGACATAGAGAGCGTGTGTGTTTCTGTGTGAGAGACTTGTAGGACGGGGTAGAAAGACGAATTTAACCCTGACGGAGGGAGAGAAATACACGAAGTGCGCGTGTGTGATTCCGATGCCCACAGGGAAATGAGATATGTATGCGTGTGAGAGAGATTGCACAATTCATTCACGTATCACTATCTAGCGATCGTGGACGTGCATCGCTTGAACATAAGTCAATATCTACTTCGTATCGTGGCCAAAGGTACAATATCGATTCAACGCTATAAAGATTGGACACTCACATATCACATTTTTTCTATTTAAATAAACCTTTTCAGTTGTGCATGCCAAAGTTACAGTGATGTTTCTTCAAACAACCAATGTAGCTATCATGTATATGCACCATTGTTACTCTTGCATTCAAATTCATTAGTCTTGGATGATTTAAGTTTCTATTTTGAAGTAATATATGTAATATTCATATATGAATTCAACGGGTACGCAATTTATGAAATGGAGGCTATTTAATCATATGAGGTAACACTTTTAAGTAGCTGACTACAATATCCATTTCTTTTTGTGCGCCTCTACACTAACACGTCAATGCATTATGTTTAAAGTAAATAACCAATGGCACTAAATTATCTATTTACACGAGAAATACATAGGCTGAGCGTTTGATCCCTTTTTTGTGAACGCGCCACTACACCCGTACGATTGGCCGCGCCCGTGTGAACGTCCAAGTTATCGGCGCATCATCCCGAGTTATTGTCTTTTTTCTAGGGTAGACTTCACACCAGTTATTAACTGCTGACGCGTGCCCCATGTACACAGTCTAGCATGACCTTCCCGCTAGCACGGTCCAAAATTAGTTAAAACTGGATACGAACGATCCCGCGGGTGGCAAAATCTCCCGCCTCCTTCTAAAATTTCCGCCACCTTAGTCTTTAGCATGCGAAATCCCCCTTTTGTCCTTGGTGCACGGAGACCAACAGTTACAATACCGCCCTCATCTACATGATAGTCGGGGCTGCTTTGGTAACTTCTGGTTCCCCCACTACACGGCACCCCCATTTCCTCTCCCCCTCCCGCAAAAACGACTAACTCCACAGCACCAGAGCATCTTACATCACGCCGTCCGTACTTCATCGCCCTTTCTCGCCTCCCCTCTCGAAACCCTAGACTGTTCATCCACCGGCGTACCATAGCCCATTCACTGCCAGCGGCGTCCACCTCGCCGGATCTGCTTCTGCGGCCGCATCTACCCCTCCCACCTCCCCTAGAAACAAGTAGACTGCTCATCCACCACTGTACCACATCCCATTCAGTGCCGGCCTTGTCCACGGCGCCGGATCTGCTTCGCCGGTACTCTCGTCAACCGCCGCGCATTTGCAACGGCTCATTCGTACTCCCCACCGGAGACGCTTCGTCCACACCCCCCGGGGCCGCCCCACCGACGCCCCCGTCGACGGCCTCTGATCCTCTTTGCCGACACCTTCCTCAACCCTACCGGAGCCGCTTCGCCGACACCTTCCTCAACCCTACCGGAGCCGCTTCGCCGACACCATCATCAACCCTACCGGAGTAGCTTCGCCTATACCATTCTCAACCCTACCGGGGCTGCTTTGCCAACTCACAAGTCCACGGCCTCAGATCCGCTTCCTCGCACCCTCATCCAACCTACCGGAGCAGCTTCTGATGCCCCGTCCACGGCCACAGATCCGCATCGTCGACACCACCCTTAACCCAACCACCGGAGCAGCTTCTGACGCCCCGTCCACGGCCGCAGATCCGCGTCATCGACACCATCCTTAACCCAACCACCAGAGCAGCTTCACCTACGCCCTCGTCCACGGCCACAGATCTGCTTCGCCCACACCGTAGTCCACCCTACCGGAGCCGCTCCACAAACACCCTACTCGACGGTTCTAGATCTCCTTACCGGACCCCGACAGCCAGCGCAGCATCATCACCCTCGACGTTTCTAACCTGATTCCCACCATATGGAGAGATGCCAAGCACCCGCCATGGCCTAGGTACTTGTCACCTTTAAACCCGTCCAGCATCACCTGCCCGATGTACTTCAAATATACTAACCGGTCGCTGTTACCTGTTATGCAGCTGGCAAAAACTACAAGGACGATGTTTCTTCTGGATCTAACAGCTTGGCCAACCAAGATCCTGGACTAAGGCATTGCTATGATCTTGTAAGCGCGTCTCTCTCTCTCTTGTATTGTTCTGTGCCTGCCTGCGTGCTTTGCTAGGATTTTCGACCAGTAATCCCTTTGTGCAGACAATGATTTCTACTACTGGCTGCTAAATTAGATATGTATATGTCATACATGATACTACCTCGTACCTCCGTTCCTAAATATAAGTCTTTCTAGAGATTCCACTATAGGCTACATACGGAGCAAAATGAGTGAATCTACACTCGAAAATGCATCTATATACATCTGTATGTGGTCCATACTGGAATCTCTACAAAGACATATATTTAGGAACAAGGGCAGTACATTACACAAAATCGTAGGTGGCATGTAGGAATTCCAGTGCACTACATTAGGCTCCCTTAGAGTGCCTGCTAGTCCAGCATACAGAGTCATGGCTAGTTTATGGTACGCACACAATTGTTAATTGGTGGTTTAAATATGCGCAAGGGATATGCAATGTAGTATCATGTAGAGATGTCTGAAATTAGCTGTGTCAAATTGCAGATAGGGTTACACAATGAAAAAGTACAATATGTATGTGGCAATTTCATGGAACATCGCAAAAAAAGGAGAGGCAGCGGTGAACCTATACAGTGTGCTATGGTACGTCACTCCTCCATTGCAATCATCGTGACATGTTATTTGTATGCCAGTTCTATTAGCCAAGTTTCTTAGGGACAATTATTACGAGTTATCCTAAGAAAATAAGCACCTGTGAATATAAGCTCCATGTAATAAGCCAACCAGTTCTTTTCATTGCGTTTTCAGCTTATCTTTGGTATGATCAGTGGAAAGTCTAGATTGCATTATATTTTTTTCATTTTGCTGCCCATATGGAAATTAATTTGACTTGCAAACATCACAAATTGAACCCAGTGCAGTAATTAATATGATAGGAAAACAGACCATCACTATTTGCTCAAAATGCAAATACAAAGATACCATCTACTTGGCACAATCTACTTTGGTCAATGTTTTCCATAGAGATCCCATTGCCTAATTTAAACGAAGAATGCATGACCCACATTTAAATGAAGAACAATTATTTATTGAAATTCGATGGTTTAAGTGGCTGGTTATTATCGTATAGCAGCACCACCTGAAAGCATCATATAGCAGCAACAGCTGCTGCTCATAGCAACTCATCATACAGCAGCAGCAGTCTGCAATTCATCATATACCAGCAGCAGCTCATAGCAATTCATCATATAGCAGCAGCAGGAGCAGCTCATAGCAATTCATCATATAGCAGCAGCAGGAGCAGCTTGTAGCAACTCATCATATAGCAGCAGCAGCAGCTCATAGCAATTCATCATATAGCAGCAGCAGCAGCTCATAGCAACTCATCATACAGCAGCAGCAGCAGCTCATAGCAATTCATCATATAGCAGCAGCAGGAGCAGCTCATAGCAATGCATCATATAGCAGCAGCAAAAGCAGCTCATAGCAATTCATCGTATAGTGGATCAGAATGAAAATTTGGCAAAAAATCAGAGGAGATCCTCACCTTGTTGGATGAGCTCATCCTTCAACAGCACCTCAAGGCCATGGCCTGGGAGGAGGGGAGGGGGAATAAGGTGCCTTCTGCCGCAGTGTGGCATCAGCCGTAGTTGTGCAGCGCCCGCCGGAGTAGTGCGTTGGATGAACCACAGTGGAGCAGCTGCTGGAGACCATGAGAATGAGGTGCGGCGCCAGAGGGAGGAGCAGCCAGGGAGATTTGCCCCTACCCGCCGGCCATGTAGCCTAGCTGGACATAGCATCGTCGAGGACCAGGCCATATGGGACCAGTGGCGGCGGCTCGCTGGAGGAACCCTAGTGCTGCAGGTAGGGGATCGAGGTAGAGGGAAAGGGGAGAGGAGATGCAAGCGGGCAGGGCAATGAATGCTTGCGTGTTTGTTTTTACTTGAGGGTCAGGTGTGACACGGGCGTCATCAGTTGCATTTTGAGTGTAATATAGGCAGACAACAGAGTCATTTCACTATTCCCCTTCCCTTCAATTTTTAGTGAGGTTCTACCCGAAACACCCCCCTTCAAAGCGAAATTAGTTAAGCCCAAGCCCATAACTCAAAAATGACTTCTTTACATCTTTTATGGCTTATTTTGACAATATGCCCTGAAAAGGCGGAATCGAACTGGCCCTTAACCTGCAATTCAATTGTGCGTGCAATGATGAATCACTCCTGCCTGCTATCTGTACATTTAGGCATCATCATACATGGCATAACCTAATACATGTGCATTCCATTGTAGAATCTGGAATATGCAATGTTTATGTTAGTTCATACGTTGCACATGATGTTTAAATGCCCCTTAAATCTGGTCAGTCAAGTGATGGTCTTTAAGCCTCCTTCTTTGCTTCTTTTCTTGATATGTAAGATTTGCTCACACATCTATTCAATTTCTTGTTTGCATCAGCGAGCCATACTAGGACTGTTTGCTTTGATTACTTGCTGCTCTTGACCTAACACTCTAACAGAGCTTGTCAATGATTTAAACACTAAGGGCTGCTGTAGTGGGGCCTTGTCTAACTCATAGGTGACATAAAGGTTTGGCTGTACACTACAGTAGGCTCTCCAAGAGTACCTGGAGATCCAGTTCGAAGGTATGTCTAGTTTTTACATAGTGCAGACGTAGTAAATGCTCATTTCATTGTGTGCAAGTGCAAGAGATGCGGCATGTTTCATTATGTGGTGTTGTTTTGTTATAATCTCATCCTTTTGTGTTCACAGACTGGAAAGTATGCATATTTATCTTCCAAGGAGACGAGTAACTAGTTTGTGTCACCTTGCAGAGGGGGTGCAATGAAGATAAGATTGAGGATTTCCAAGTACAAGATGTTAGGAAGGAGCCTTGCAAGAGAAGTAGGAGCTGCGCTGAGCCTCTTCAACCTGCTAACGTAAGTCACTGTATGCAACTCAACAGTTCAATTCCTTGTTTGTTTCAGGCATAGTTAATTTTCTCTTTTCAATTGCTTTATTTGTCCTCAGTTAATGAGATGCCCAAATAATCATGCCTGATGTTCGGCACTTGTATCACTATTAGTTGACATAATTGAAGGCCTTACCATTTAATTACTCTGCCGAAGTGTGCCTGAAGCTTTGAAGTCTATTAACCAACTATTATTGCATGAGGCTCACAATCTAGTTTATACTACGCTAATGATTGCATAGTTTTGCCTGTTGTAGTATGTTTGTATGAAACCCTCTGTTGTTCATTATGCTCCCTAAGACTTTAATTGAGGCACAGAATGGCCAACTGCTTCCTTACTTATACGCAAGGTGCTGTCTAAATTTGTAACTTGTCTGTGTTTTCGATTGGGCCCCAACATCATGCTCCTCTGGTGAGCTAAGAGGGATTTCTGTATGCAGGCTGCACAGACTATCTTTTTTATAATTTTTAAAATATCACCTGCTTATGCTTCATGACATGTAACATTTTTTTAAAGTGACGTGTAACATTATTGTTAGTCCTGTTTTGCCATGTAGTACAAAATAGTGTCTTGTTCGCTTCACTGTTGTAACTATATTTTTGCCCTAGTCATGTGTACTTACAGAAACATTTCAGGATGAAGTGACATCAACACAAAGATCTGCGAGCAGTGCGGCATGGCCGTTACCGAATGATTATGGATTGGAATTGGAATGTGCTGATGTTCTCAAGCATCAACTAGAGATGGCAAGACAACGTGTACATGATTGTCAATGTATAATCAACAAGTTGAGACTGGACATGCAGGTATTAGATGCAGGAGTCAAAAAAATGAAACAAGACACTGAGGTAACCATGAAGGAATTGGAGATTTTGCAGACTGAAATTTGTGCTATCTGAATCCGGCCAATCCTATTTTCTGAAGAGATTATAGTTCAAATGGAGTTAAGTTGATGCGCGCCCATGATGTATGAGCTGTATTTGCCCAGTGTATGTAATTTGTTGTTTGTGTATGCTTTATTATCACCTGTGCCGAACCATAATGCCCAGTGGGTATAATCGGCTGTAATTTCTTTATTGTATAGTGTAGGATTATTCTACCTTTCTATGCCTTGATCTCTTTGTTGTATAGTGTATGCTTTTTAGAGGTGATAGTATTGAGTAGGATAATTCTTTGAATATGCTATATCGTTCAAATGGGGGCCAATTCGCCCGACCATGGCCCTTCACGGGCCATCGGATCCATGGGCCTTCTACGTCTCGTAGGATCCATGGGCCTTCTACGTCTCGTAGGATCCATGAGCCTTCTACGTCTCGTAGGATCCATGGGCCTTGTACGTCTCGTAGGATCCATGGGCCTTCTACGTCTCGTAGGATCCATGGGCCTTCTACGTCTTGTAGGATCCATGGGCCGCCGACTCATTTATGGGTCTTGTGCGAGCCTTTAATGGGCCGTAGACGGGCCTTTAATGGAAATCGTACGTTTTATGGGCTGACCATAACGGGCCGTTAATAGGCCGTATTTGGTGATGCTATGAAAATGGCCCAACAGACTAACGGTCCACAAATGGGCCGACTATAACGACGGGCAAATTTGGCCCACAAGCAGAAAATGACAGTAACGGGCCGTAAGTAACCGAATGCTGCAAATGAGCCCAAGAATAAATGGGCCCTCAGAAGGCCGAAAGTTAACTTGGGCTAGAAACGGCCCAACGGAATAACGGGCCGTTAATGGGTATAAAGTGATACACTGTTCATTACGGGCCAGTTTCACCACGGGCCGTTCATGGGTGTAAAGTAATACATTGTTCATTACGGGCCAGTTTCAGCACGGGCCGCTAATGGGCCAAGAGTTACAAAGGGCCTCATATGGGCCGAAAGACGTCATGGGCTATACATGGGCCAGAAGTGAAAACGGGTTGGGATCATATTGGATGGCCCAGATGACGCTACTGGGCCTAATTCGGATAGGGCATAACGGGCCTTGGGTTAGCGGGCTGTAAATGGGCTATATGCGAATAGGCCGTTAACAGGCTTTCCATGGGCCGGCCCGCCAGCTTTTGACCAAGTCAAACGGGCCGGCCTTTTCACAGGAATGGGTCACTGTTGGGCCGTGCCACGTGTCAACGTATCATAGGCGCCTTCTGTCCAGTGAGTGGATGACATCTGTCCCAACGATGAGCCGACACGTGTTTCCTCTAGCCAATGATGATTTTACACGTGGAAAATCCCCATTGGTCGGGGCGGTTAACGGGTTATCGGATCCAAAACCCGACCCGATAGCTTAACGGCGTTCCGTTACGGTGGATGCCATGTGTCGGTCACCCTTGACGAAAGCACTTCTGTGACGCGCGATTTATCGTCCTGGAAGTGGACACTTCCGTGATGATAATTTTGGTAATGTCATGGAACACTTCTACGACAGCACAGGTATGACTATCTTGATTCTGTCATAAATTTGTCATGGATGTACATGCATGACAAAAAACGCGACCTACTGTGACAAACACGTATCATCACGGAAGTGTATTTTTTTTGTAGTGATGTGATCGGAGATCCCGTGAAGTAGAACTGGGAGACAAGCTGTTGGTCAGCTGGGAGGAGAGTATCCCTATATTAACTATCCCACTCCGTGAAGATGCAATACTCTCCTGATCTGCATGGCTGGTTGATACTTATCTTAATGTGTTCCAAGTGGCTTATTCGGGTAAGCAGAGATGTTGTCCTGCAGAAGATCTTCTGAGGAACACACCTATATGAATTTGACTGTTAACGTTGCAGTCTGTGAGAATTGGGTGTTCTCTAATAAATTCATGAAAAGGCCCTGGAGTACGACGTATATGCTCCACCCGCGGGGAAGCCTTGCGGCAACCCAGTATCGGTCAAGAATTTGTGTGAAACTAGTCTCGCAGAAAACTTGTAGTTCAAGGCATAGTCCACTATTCAAGTTGTGATCTAGTGTAGCATAAATCTCTAAGTGGAAGTTCAACTTCACAGTCTCCACTAAGCACCGGTATATAAACAATGTTTTGGAACCAAATGGTGAGATGTGCCAATGAGACTTTGTGGGGGATTGTTGGAATTTGCTAGTGGGCTTTTGGCCCAAAGCCCAACTAAAATTCTGAAATTCTCTTGGCCCATTCATGCACACATGTGAGTGGAGTGAGTGAGGCTAAAGTTTAGTCCCACCTCATAAGTTGAGAGAGAGTTGCACCTCTTTATAAGGTGAGCTCTTCTACCACTTGTATGAGCATGAGAAGAGGAGACCTACACGCGCGCTCCTCCTCCTCGCTCGCCTCGCCACGCCTCGTCACGACGCGCTGCGGGTTGCGGGATTCAGCCGAGCCGAGGACAGAGCTATGCGCGTTGTCTATATTTTTGCTGCTTGGGAAAATTAATGAGTCATTAATTAATAATTAACGGATGCATTAATTACTAAACCATTTCCGATTCTTTTGGATCGTGATGACTCGGACATGGGGTTTACTCCCACGACCTACCCGGCCCGCATTATATAGTCAGGCAGACGTCTACCCTAGCCGCGGCCGCTTCGTATGGTTTCTGATACGTCTCCAACGTATCTACTTTTCCAAACACTTTTGCCCTTGTTTTGGACTCTAACTTGCATGATTTGAATGGAACTAACCTGGACTGACGCTGTTTTCAGCAGAATTGCCATGGTGTTATTTTTGTGCAGAAACAAAAGTTCTCGGAATGACCTGAAACTTCACAGAGATTATTTTTGGCAACAATAAAAAATACTGGCGAAAGAATCAAGGCCAGTGGGCCCACACCCTATCCACGAGGGTGGGAGGCATGCCTGCCCCCTGGGCGCGCCCCCTGCCTCGTGGGCCCCCTGGAGCTCCACCGACCTCAACTCCAACTCTATATATTCACGTTCGGGGAGAAAAAAAATCAGAGAGAAGGATTCATTGCGTTTTACGATACGGAGCCGCCGCCAGGCCCTAATCTCTCTCTCGAGGGCTGATCTGGAGTCCGTTCGGGGCTCCGGAGAGGGGAATCCGTCGCCATCGTCATCATCAACCATCCTCCATCACCAATTTCATGATGCTCACCGCCGTGCGTGAGTAATTCCGTCGTAGGCTTGCTGGACGGTGATGGGTTGGATGAGATTTATCATGTAATCGAGTTAGTTTTGTTAGGGTTTGATCCCTAGTATCCACTGTGTTCTGAGATTGATGTTGCTATGACTTTGCTATGCTTAATGCTTGTCACTAGGGCCCGAGTGCCATGATTTCAGATCTGGACCTATTATGTTTTCATGAATATATGTGAGTTCTTGATCCTATATTGCAAGTCTGTAGTCACCTACTATGTGTTATGATCCGGCAACCCCGAAGTGACAATAATCGGGACCACTCCCGGTGATGAGTGTAGTTTGAGGAGTTCATGTATTCACTATGTGTTAATGCTTTGGTCCGGTACTCTATTAAAAGGAGGCCTTAATATCCCTTAGTTTCCATTAGGACCCCGCTGCCACGGGAGGGTAGGACAAAATATGTCATGCAAGTTCTTTCCATAAGCACGTATGACTATATTCGGAATACATGCCTACATTACATTGATGAATTGGAGCTAGTTCTGTGTCACCCTATATTATAATTGTTGCATGAATAATCGCATCCGGAATAATTCTCCATCACCGATCCAATGCCTACTGATACGTCTCCATCGTATCTACTTTTCCAAACACTTTTGCCCTTGTTTTGGACTCTAACTTGCATGATTTGAATGAAACTAACCCGGACTGACGCTGTTTCCAGCAGACTTTCTATGGTGTTATTTATGTGCAGAAACAAAAATTCTCGGAATGACCTGAAACTCCACAGAACATATTTTTGGAAAATATTAAAAATACTGGAAGAAGAATCCACGTCAGGGGGCCCACACCCTGTCCACGAGGGTGGAGGCGCGCCTGCCCCCCTGGGAGCGCCCCCCTGCCTCGTGGGCCGCCTGACGCTCCACCGACCTCAACTCCAACTCCATATATTCACTTTCGGGGAGAAAAATCAGAGAGAAGGATTCATCGCGTTTTATGATACGGAGCTGCCGCCAAGCCCTAAAACCTCTCGGGAGGGCTGATCTGGAGTCCGTTCGGGGCTCCAGAGAGGGGAATCCGTCGCCGTCGTCATCATCAACCATCCTCCATCACCAATTTCATGATGCTCACCGCCGTGCATGAGTAATTCCATCGTAGGCTTGTTGGACGGTGATGGGTTGGATGAGATCTATCATGTAATCGAGTTAGTTTTGTTAGGGTTTGATCCCTAGTATCCACTATGTTCTGAGATTGATGTTGCTATGACTTTGCTATGCTTAATGCTTGTCACTAGGGCCCGAGTGCCATGATTTCAGATCTGAACCTATTATGTTTTCATGAATATATGTGAGTTCTTGATCCTATCTTGCAAGTCTATAGTCACCTACTATGTGTTATGATCCGGCAACCCCGAAGTGACAATAATCGGGACCACTCCCGGTGATGACCATAGTTTGAGGAGTTCATGTATTCACTATGTGTTAATGCTTTGGTCCGGTACTCTATTAAAAGGAGGCCTTAATATCCCTTAGTTTCCGCTAGGACCCCGCTGCCACGGGAGGGCAGGACAAAAGATGTCATGCAAGTTCTTTTCCATAAGCACGTATGACTATATTCGGAATACATGCCTACATTACATTGATGAATTGGAGCTAGTTCTGTGTCACCCTATGTTATGATTGTTACATGATGAACCGCATCCGGCATAATTCTCCATCACCGATCCAATGCCTACGAGCTTTTCACATATTGTTCTTCGCTTATTTACTTTTCCGTTGCTATTGTTACAATCACTACAAAACCCAAAAATTATTTTTGCTACCGTTACCGTTACTTCCATATTACTTTGCTACTAAATACTTTGCTGCAGATACTAAGTTATCCAGGTGTGGTTGAATTGACAACTCAACTGCTAATACTTGATAATATTCTTTGGCTCCCCTTGTGTCGAATCAATAAATTTGGGTTGAATACTCTGCCCTCGAAAACTGTTGCGATCCCCTATACTTGTGGGTTATCGCCTACGAGCTTTTCACATATTGTTCTTCGCTTATTTACTTTTCCTTTGCCACTATTACAATAATTACAAAACCCAAAAATATTACTTTTGCTACCGTTATCACTACTATCATACTACTTTGCTACTAAATATTTTGCTGCAGATATTAAGTTATCCAGGTGTGGTTGAATTGACAACTCAACTGCTAATACTTGAGAATATTCTTTGGCTCCCCTTGTGTCGAATCAATAAATTTGGGTTGAATACTCTGCCCTCGAAAACTGTTGTGATCCCCTATACTTGTGGGTTATCAGTTTCTCACCACCGTTCCAGATCATTGCGCCGCCAAGCAAGTCTTCTCCATCCCTCCTTTCGGCGTGCACCGGGAGAAGGGACAACAGGCCTCCGGAACCCCGCCTCTCGTGATCCTGTATGGGAGAAGGGAGATCAGGTTTTTGGGGAGCACACTCACACGACTACTGGCAGCGACGACTTCACGAACGGCGACTTCTTCCCTGACCTCGGCAACCTCATCCTCGACGACATGGGAGACAATGTCAACGCCGGCGGTGCTGCTCCCGCTGCATCGTATGTGATTCTATCCTTCCTGTTCGAGATCATGGTAGAATTCATGTTTCTAGTATGTGCCCTAGATGTGACCTGTTCATCTGCTATGCTAGTTTGCGTGATTAGTTCAATCTCTGCTACTTTAGTCATGATTTATCTTCTGTTTATTCGGATTAAATCTCGTAGTAATTTGCTCATATTTCCAACACTGGCAGCCATGACAACTGCATTACCATCATCAACCGAGCAGATGACCTCGAGGACTACACGGGTCCGCAAGAGAGTTCGCACTCTTTCATGTCTGTTTACGTTATGCATCGCTTAATATTACATGCTACTTTATCATCCTGTTCATCGATTAGACTCTGAGTCAGCTCCAAACTAATGGTCCAACTTGAGTTTTTAAATGGTTGTGGGGTACATATCGGGGCCGCAATCAATAGTATCTATCTACTATCTGGTTAATATCTGGTGTCTACTATGAGTTTCATGTTGGGTGGGAAACAAACAATAAAGAAGCCATTATCTGTATTTTCTAACTAATGCCATTATCTGCTTGCTATCATTGGTCTTGGGTCTATCCACAGGTTGCTACCATCACTCTGGATTTCTGCATGCACTCCTTACATAATCTCACTATGTTTTATTCCTATGCATGTCAGTTATTGTACACAATGGAACTGAACATGTAGAGCAAAAGAGATGAGCCTTGCGTGGCAATAAAATTTCATGCAGACGTCGCTCCATGGTAGGCGCAAAGACAGCCCCCCTCCACCCATTTCGGATTGTAATCGAGAGGAAGATATCTGTTCTTTGGGGGATTCAGAAGGAGAAGACCACTCGTATTTACCCCCTGAGGTCTTCGCTCTAACTTGACATGCTGATGTTGGTTATATCATGCATATGGTGCCTTGCATTGCTTACTTTATACATCAAATATGTCATCTGCTTAGCTTAGACATGCTTTGTGTGAATGCCATCCGTTTAGTTTATTCATCGTTTATGTGAATTATACAATGCCATCTTGTTTAGCCAGGCATCATATATGTGAAGTTTGCAATGCCATCCTGCTTATCCAGTCATCTTATATGTGAATTATATCAGGCCATCCTTTTTTCCGTTACGTGTTACATTTGTAAACAGTGTTAGTACATTCAACTACTCTTTGTGTGCATCAGCCATTTGACACGGTGATGGAAAATTCTGGAGTGAAAACAAGGTCTTCAGAGCAGACTATGCTATCTGACGAAGCGCATATCTCGCTGGTTACGGATAGCTCCTCAGAGGAGGATTCAGGGACAGATGACCAGTCCTATTCCCCCCCCCCCCCAAGGTGTATGCTCTAACTTGGCAGGGTTATGTTGCTCATATCATGCGTATGGTGTCTTGCATTGCTATGTCATTTGATTAGTTTAGACATGCTTTGTGTGAATGCCAACTGTTTAGTGTCTAATTACCATATATGTGAATTATGCATTGCCATCTTGTTGCAAGACATTATATATGTGAATTATGCAATGCTATATTGTTGCAAAGGCATTATATATGTGAATTATCCAATGCCATGCTGCTTAGCCGATCATCATGTATGTGAATTATATCATGCTATCTTTTTTTGTATTACATGTTCCATTTGTCGACAACATTTGTATATTCAACTACTCTTCCTGTGCATCATCCATTTGAAGCGGTGATGGAAGTATCTGGAGTGAAAACAAGGTATTCAGAGCAGACAATGCTACCTGCTGAAGCAGACATCTTGCTGGTTACAGAGAGCTCCTCAGAGGAGGATTCAGAGACTGATGACCAGTCCTATTTCCCCCCTGAGGTCTATGCTCAAACTTCGCAGGGTTATATTACC
This sequence comes from Triticum aestivum, assembly GCF_018294505.1. Lineage (NCBI taxonomy): Eukaryota > Viridiplantae > Streptophyta > Magnoliopsida > Poales > Poaceae > Triticum > Triticum aestivum. The sequence goes on from NC_057802.1 coordinate 430,229,427, forward strand.
CATGTCATGCATGTTGTCTTGCATTGCTTAATTTTTACATCAAATATGGATTGCCATCTGCTTACTTGCTTACTATATAAATCATATATTTGAATTATATCATGCCATCATGTTTACATACATAGCATCTATCTGAATTATGGCATGGCAACCCATTTAATAAAGACATCATATAGTTATATCATCTCATCTTGTTTAGTGTTTACAGTCATCATATTTTGAATTATGTCGTTCTATCCATGAATTATATCATGCTATCATGCTTCCATAGGCGGCATGTATGTGAAATATGGCATGCCAACCTATTTAATAAACACATTATATAGTCATATCTTGTCATCCTGTTTACGTAGTCATCATATTTTGAACTATGTCTTTCCATCTTTTTTAGTTAGCCATCATAATTTGAAATTGTGTCATGCTATCCTGTTTAGTTAGCCATCATATATGTGAAATTGTGTCATGCTATCCTGTTTGGTTGGACAACATAAATGTGAATTATTTCATGCCCTCTTTTATTCCCCACTATCCATTGCACCTGTCTTATCATACAATGTATGTACATTCAATTACTTTTCTTGTTTATCAGCCATTTGAATTGGAGAAGGTGATGGCAGTATCTAAGGGAGTAATAACACGGTCTTCAGAAAAGATAGTGCTACCAATTGATGCAGATAGAACCATGGTTGTACTTGCCCAAGAACCAGCCCCACCACACATAACCCAGACTCTCGCAGATTGTACCCCTACCCAGTTGGACAGAGAACCAGCTACACCCCTTCTAACCCCAACCCCAGCAGATAGTAACCCAGTTCCAGTTGACACAGCACCGTCTCCACCACAGAGCACCAAAACACGATCAGTTAGTAAGGGAACTGCAGTGCCCAAAGCACGAGGACCACCACTCCGAATCCCAACTCAACACTTAAAGGAGAAGAAGAATTGTTCTCAGGTCAGGTTCTGTAGCTATGGTTCATACTCCTTTGCTCTTGCATCACTGTATTTACTCATACCAACTATTTTCAAATTTGAAGGATGGAATTGAAACTCCAATCGCGCAACAGGTATGTTTTAAACCTATTTCTTTAACTAGTTTGCTATTGTAACTTGCTCTATGTTGATTTCAGTTTCAATTGAATAAACAAATATGTTCTCATGTCATGCACATTACAAGTGTTGTTATTGCTCTATAGTTTCCCACACTTATATTCTGTCTATTCTGCTTTGTCTTGAACAAATATTATTTGAACTGTGTCTCTCTTGATTTGGTAACAAAAACTAGAATGATATAGACCATAAAGTGACCATGGTACATAGATATATGTTTGTTTCATGCTGTTATCCTGTCCACTTTACTACTGAACTGATTTACCAAAATGAGTTTCATATACAACATGGTAAACCTGTGATGTGTCTGCTTGTTTCCCTTTTAGAATGCGGACAAATATTGGAGAACAGTACCCCGTTATGCAATGGTAAAGGAAGTAATGCAGATAAGGTTCAAGATAGTGAGACATCCCTGTTGGTCTCCAAGAAAGCTGATAAAAACTATCTTGACGACAGTGAGAGAACCCAAAAGTCCTGTCTTGATGTAGTGTTCGAGTTACTGGCCACTACTGCTGGCACAAGCTCTTCGAACTCGCTGCCTGAATCAGTTCGTCTTCTTGAGTCTCAACTTCAAGTTGAAAGACATCGATCAGATGTGCTGCGACAGGAAGCTGAAGGACTGAGGAAGTCCCTGTAGAATTTAGATGCATACTTTCTGGTGCAACAGCAAGCGCTGGAGGATTTAAGCGTCAAACAAGAGAAAGTTAATAAGCTTGCTAAGCATCTTGCCAGCATTATGGGTACCCAGGATATTGTTTCTTGAGATCTTCTGAAGTGGTTTCAGTTCTGGACTTGTTTTACTACGGCGTTTATTTGCACTAGTCGCCAACTTTCACAACTACTGTATATGATATGCTGCTATATTTGCACTGGTGGCAAACTTTGATGCCCAGTGGATGTAATATGTGTAATAGCCGTGATAGCCTAGCGTAAGTTGCTTGCTTATTTATTTCCTTGTTGTCTTGCTTATTTGTTTGCTTGTAGTCAATGCAGTTCTTTTTCCGCGGTTTGGCCGCAATAACCTATTTTTTAAAATTAGGCCACAATAACCATGGGCTACATATTTACTGTAGTTACCATGGGCCTCCTACGGGCCGTAGAAACAATGGGCCTTGCAAGGGCCGTAGAAACAATGGACCTTCTACGGGCCATAGCATCAATGCGCCTTCTACGGGCCATAGCATCAATGGGCCTTCTACGGGCCGTATGATCGATCGGCCAAACATGGGCCAATAACAGACTGCATTATGGGCCGTAAACAGGCTAGATTTGGAATCGTCCGTTCATGGTCGGGCCGTCGTTAATCGGCCGTATTTGATGACGCTATGAAAACGGCCCAACGGATTAACGGGCCGATTGTTACCACGGGCTGAATTTGGCCCACAAGCAAAAAAGGCCAGTAACGGGCCGTAAGTAACCGAATGCTAGAAATAAGCCCAAGAATAAATGGGCCCTGAGAATGACGAAAGATAACATGGGTTGGAAACGGCCCAATGAAATAATGGGCCGTTAGTGGGTATGAAGCGATACACTGTTCATTACGGGCCAGATTCACTACGGGCCGTTAATGGGCCAAGAGTTACAAATGGCCTTGTATGGGCTGAAAGACATCATGGGCCATACATGGGCCGGAAGTTACAATGGGCTGGAATCATATTGGATGGCCCAGATGAAGCTACTAGGCTTAATTCCGATAGGCCGTAACGGGTCATGAGTTAGCGGACCGTAAATGGGCTATATAGGAACAGGCTTTCCATGGGCCGGCCCGTTACCTTTTAACCAAGTCAAACGGTCCGGCCTTTTCATCGGAATGGGCCTTTGTTGGGCCGTGCCATGTGTCGCCCAATCATAGGCGCCTCTTGTCCAATGAATGGATGACATCTGTCCCAACGGTGAGCGAACACGTGTTTCCTCCGGCCAATGACAATTTTACACGTGGAAAATCCTCATTGGTCCGGGCTATTAACGGGTTATCAGATCCAAAACTAGACACGATAGCTTAACGGCGACCCATTACGGTGGATGCCACGTGTCGGTCACCCTTGACGAAAGCACTTCCATGACGCGGCATTTATCGTCATGGAAGTGAACACTTCTGTGATGATAATTTTGGTAATGTCATGGAACACTTCTACGACAGCACAGGTATGACTATCTTGATTCTGTCATAAAATCATCAAGGATGTACATGCATGACAGAAAACGTGACCTACTGTGACAAACACGTATCATCACGGAAGTGTATTTTTTTGTAGTGTTAGTAACGCGGTTGATGTAGTCGAACGTCTTCGCGATCCAACCGATCAAGTACCAAACGCACGGCACCTCCGTGATCTGCACACGTTTAGCTCGGTGACGTCCCTCGAACTCTAGATCTAGCTGAGGCCGAGGGAGAGTTTCGTTAGCACGACGGCGTGGTGACCGTGATGATGAAGTTACCGACGCAGGGCTTCGCCTAAGCACTACGACAATATGACCGAGGTGGAAAATTGTGGAGGGGGGCACCGCACACGGCTAAGAGATCAACTTGTGTGTCTATGGGGTGCCCCCCTCCCCCGTATATAAAGGAGGGGAGGAGGGGGCCGGCCGGCCACAAGGGGCACTCCCGGGGGGAATCCTACTCCTATTAGGAGTAGGTTCCTCCCTTTCCTAGTCCAACAAGGAGGGGAAGGAAGGAGGAAGGGGAGAGAAGGAAGGAGGGGGGCGCCGCCCCCACCCCTTGTCCAATTCAGACTGGGGGGCGTGCACCACCACCTGGCCGGCCCTCTCTCCTCTAAGGCCCATGGTGGCCCACTAACTTCCGGGGGGTCCGGTAACCCTCCGGCACTCCGGTTTTATCCAAAACTATCCTGAACACTTCCGGTGTCCGAATAACATGGTCCAATATATCAATCTTTATGTCTCGACCATTTCGAGAATCCTTGTCATGTCCGTGATCACATCTGGGACTCCGAACAACCTTTGGTACATCAAATCACATAAACTCATAATATGAATCGTCATCGAACGTCAAGCGTGCGGACCCTACGGGTTCGAGAACTATGTAGACATGACCGAGACACATCTCCGGTCAATAACCAATAGCGGAACCTGGATGCTCACATTGGCTCCTACATATTCTACGAAGATCTTTATCAGTCAAACCGCATAACAACATACGTTGTTCCCTTTGTCATCGGTATGTTACTTGCCCGAGATTCGATCGTCGGTATCATCATACCTAGTTCAATCTCGTTACCAGAAAGTCTCTTTACTCGTTCCGTCGTGCATCATCCTGCAACTAGCTCATTAGTCACATTGCTTGCAAGGCTTATAGTGATGTGCATTACCGAGTGGGCCCAGAGATACCTCTCTGACAATCGGAGTGACAAATCCTAATCTTGATCTATGCCAACTCAACAAACACCATCGGAGACACCTGTAGAGCATCTTTATAATCACCCAGTTACGTTGTGACGTTTGATAGCACACTAAGTGTTCCTCCGGTATTCGGGAGTTGCATAATCTCATAGTCATAGGAACGTGTATAAGTCATGAAGAAAGCAATAGCAGTAAACTAAACAATCATAGAGCTAAGCTAACGGATGGGTCTTGTCCATCACATCATTCTCTAATGATGTGATCCCGTTCATCAAATGACAACTCATGTCTATGGCTAGGAAACTTAACCATCTTTGATTAACGAGCTAGTCTAGTAGAGGTATACTAGGGACACTCTGTTTGTCTATGTATTCACACATGTACTAAGTTTCCGGTTAATACAATTCTAGCATGAATAATAAACATCTATCATGATATAAGGAAATATAAATAACAACTTTATTATTGCCTCTAGGGCATATTTCCTTCAATATATTGGGCATCAAGATCTATAGAGATAGATCAAGACGCTTGATTGGACTTTCACAAAGCAAATACCTTGATAAAGTTTTGAAGAAGTTCAAAATGGATCAAGCAAAGAAAGGGTTCTTGCATGTGTTACAAGGTGTGAAGTTGAGTAAGACTCAATGCCCGACCACTGCAGAAGATAGAGAGAAAATGAAAGTCATTCCCTATGCTTCAGCCATAGGTTCTATCATGTATGCAATGCTGTGTACCAGACCTGATGTGTGCCTTGCTATTAGTTTAGCAGGGAGGTACCAAAGTAATCCAGGAGTGGATCACTGGACAGCGGTCAAGAACATCCTGAAATACTTGAAAAGGACTAAGGATATGTTTCTCATTTATGGAGGTGACAAAGAGCTCGTAGTAAACGGTTACGTCGATGCAAGCTTTGACACTGATCCGGATGACTCTAAGTCACAAACTGGATACGTATTTATATTGAATGGAGGAGCTGTAAGTTGGTGCAGTTCCAAGCAGAGCGTCGTGGCGGGATCTACGTGTGAAGCGGGGTACATAGCTGCTTCGGAAGCAGCAAATGAAGGAGTCTGGATGAAGGAGTTCATATCCGATCTAGGTGTCATACCTAGTGCATCGGGTCTAATGAAAATCTTTTGTGACAATACGGGTGCAATTGCCTTGGCAAAGGAATCCAGATTTCACAAGAGAACCAAGCACATCAAGAGACGCTTCAATTCCATCCGCGATCAAGTCAAGGAGGGAGACATAGAGATATGCAAGATACATACGGATCTGAATGTTGCAGACCCTTTGACTAAGCCTCTCTCACGAGCAAAACATGATCAGCACCAAGACTCCATGGGTGTTAGAATCATTACTATGTAATCTAGATTATTGACTCTAGTGCAAGTGGGAGGCTGAAGGAAATATGCCCTAGAGGCAATAATAAAGTTGTTATTTATATTTCCTTATATCATGATAGATGTTTATTATTCATGCTAGAATTGAATTAACCGGAAACTTAGTACATGTGTGAATACATAGACAAACAGAGTGTCCCTAGTATGCCTCTACTAGACTAGCTCGTTAATCAAAGATGGTTAATTTTCCTAGCCATAGACATGAGTTGTCATTTGATGAACGGGATCACATCATTAGAGAATGATGTGATGGACAAGACCCATCCGTTAGCTTAGATCTATGATCGTTTAGTTTATCGCTATTGCTTTCTTCATGACTTATACATGTTCCTATGACTATGAGATTATGCAACTCCCGAATACCGGAGGAACACTTAGTGTGCTATTAAACGTCACAACGTAACTGGGTAATTATAAAGATGCTCTACAGGTGTCTCCGATGGTGTTTGTTGAGTTCGCATAGATCGAGATTAGGATTTGTCACTCCGATTGTCGGAGAGGTATCTCTGGGCCCTCTCGGTAATGCACATCACTATAAGCCTTGCAAGCAATGTGACTAATGAGTTAGTTCTGGGATGATGCACTACGGAACGAGTAAAGAGACTTGCCAGTAACGAGATTGAACTAGGTATGATGATACCGACGATCGAATCTCGGGCAAGTAACTTACCGATGACAAAGGGAACAACGTATGTTGTTATGCGGTTTGACCGGTAAAGATCTTCGTAGAATATGTAGGAGCCAATATGAGCATCCAGGTTCCGCTATTGGTTATTGACCGGAGATGTGTCTCGGTCATGTCTGCATAGTTCTCGAACACGTAGGGTCTGCACGCTTATCGTTCGATGACGATTCGTATTATGAGTTTATGTGATTTGATGTACCGAAGGTTGTTTGGAGTCCCGGATGTGATCACGAACATGACGAGGAGTCTTGAAATGGTCGAGACATAAAGATTGATATATTGGACCATGTTATTCGGACACCGGAAGTGTTCGGGATAGTTTCGGATAAAACCGGAGTGCCGGAGG
>NC_057802.1:430236791-430262339 GCF_018294505.1 Triticum aestivum
TCTCTCCCCTTCCTCCTTCCTTCCCCTCCTTGTTGGACTAGGAAAGGGAGGAACCTACTCCTAGTAGGAGTAGGATTCCTCCTCCCTTGGGCGCGCCCCTTGTGGCCGGCCGGCCCCCTCCTCCCCTCCTTTATATACGGGGGAGGGGGCACCCCATAGACACACAAGTTGATCTCTTAGCCGTGTGCGATGCCCCCCTCCACAGTTTTCCACCTCGGTCATATTGTCGTAGTGCTTAGGCGAAGCACTGCGCCGGTAACTTCATCATCACCGTCACCACGCCGTGCTGACGAAACTCTCCCTCAGCCTCAGCTGGATCTAGAGCTCGAGGGACGTCACCGAGCTGAATGTGTGCAGATCGCGGAGGTGCCGTGCGTTCGGTACTTGATCGGTTGGATCGTGAAGACGTTCGACTACATCAACCGCGTTACTAAACGCTTCCGCTTTCGGTCTACGAGTGTACGTGGACACACTCTCCCCACTCGTTGCTATGCTTCTCCTAGATAGATCTTGCTTGATCGTAGGAATTTTTTTGAAATACTATGTTCCCCAACACCGCGGACGCGAGGGATGAAGCCGTCGCGGCTGCCGCCTTCGCCGCCGCCGCGCAGCAGGAGGTCACCAGCGCCCGCGTCGCGGCGGCAACGAGGGAGGAGTTCTATATGCTAGGATTAAACCCTAGCCAGCACGGCCTCGTCAACGCCGCCGCGGCCAGCACCGGCTCATCCGCGTTCCCTCGGACTGTGTTGCCCGACTCGCCCCGCGCGTCGGCTTGCATCCCGATGCCCGGCTTCCACGTGTACCCGCAGGCCTCCCGCCTCTCCGGGGAGTGCTTTCCCGACGCGAGCGGGTGGCGCCTTCCACGCCCGCGCGCGCGCCCATCGACCTCAACGCCACACCGGTGGCCGGTGGCTCGTCATCGGGAGGCGCGAGGAAACGCGCGAGGCAGATGCCAGCCGACGTGCTACCGGATGCCCGCAACCTGTTCGAGGGAATGCCGGCCGCCGGCGACGAGGACAAATGCAGAACCTCATCTTCGAGGGCGGTGCGCCGACTGTTGGCTACGATCCGGACGAGACACAAAGCCAGGACGGCCGCGGAGCATTCACACCGGCCGCTGGCTATGATCATGATCAGGCGGCTTTCATGCGTGATCAGGTCGGCATGGACCTGGACGGCTTCCCACTTGACCACGAGTTTCCGGACGACTACGGGCAAGAGGAAGAGGACGAGTGCGACATCGAAGTGGAGCCTTTGTTCGAGGACGAGCTCGCCAACAAAGCCGCCGGGCCGAAGCCGAAGCACAAGAGCAAGCGGACAAAGGCATACACGGCGGCCGAGGACAAGCTTCTTTGCGAGTGTTGGTGAGACATTGGACAAGACCCCAAGACCGGCGCTGAACAAAAGCATTCAACTTTTTGGATTCGTGTCCACCGGGAGTTTCATGAGCACAGGAAGTTTCCGCCTTACCAAATTGTGAGCACGCGCGGGTGTGTGTCCATTTCAAAGCGTTGGAGGATGATCCAACAAAAGTGCAACAAGTTTTGTGCAACCCTTGAGAGCGTCAAGGCCCGCCCCGTGAGCAGCATCGGCATGCAAGACATGGTATGCTAGCAAGCCACCCTCTTTTGTGTCATCTAGTTTATGCTTGCATGTTCATTTGCCTACCATTTGCCCACATGCTTGCATGAAAACGTTTGTACGCATTTCAAGTTTTGGAGGCATTCAAGGTCCAACACAATGGCAAGTGCTTCAACCTCTCCCATTACTTTAGGGTCATCAAAGACGAGGAGAAGTTCAAGGCGCAATATGCCGCCCTCAAGTCGCGTGGTGGGAAGCAAGCCGTGGAGGAGGTTGGGGACGGCGAGCCGGCACGGCCGCAGGGGAAGACCAACTCCAAGAAGGAGGACAAGCGGGATGCGGCATCGAACGCCTTGATTGCAAGCGTGGAGGGCATGATGAACAAGAAGGACTCAAGGGAGGAGGAGCGCCAACGTTTCAAAGAAGAGCAAATGAACGCGTTCATGGAGATCCGAAGGAGGAGGCTTGAGATGGACGCGGAGAAGCAATCCAAGATGCTTGAGAAGGAGGCGGAGAAGCAAGCCAAGATGCTTGAGAAGGAGGTGGAGAAGCAAGCCAAGATGCTAGAGATCGAGGCCGCCAACGCCAAGACCAAGGCGAAAGAAGTGGCTCTCGCGAGCATGATGACCGGGGTGAAGATCATGAAGGTGGATCTCAACACCGTGTCGCCAAGAAAGAGGCCGTGGTTCGAGAAGATGTAAGCCGACATGCTAAGTTCACCGACGAGTGATCTCGTGGCTGCGAGCGCCTTCCTTTTTTGTATGCCGACTTGTGTGCTAGCATGACTACGGGGCCACGATGGCGTGGTCAAACTCCATCGCGCCGACCCAAATACAAATCTGGGCGGACGACCGATTCAAACGGACAAAAAGCGGACAAATGCACCGTCCATTTGGATCGGCCTTTAGAGTTGCTCTTAGGGGTCCGTTAGAAATGTCCTCAGAATCCTATCTATATTCTCTCTTCATACGTCGCACCACGTGACCATGGTCACCCCTATATTCAGCCCTGGCTGCTGCGTGCGTGTGTGTGGTCAACGTTCAACATTCTTGCCCATGTGGATGTATGGAGTATGGTAGGTATTCCTCGACGTCCCAACATTCCAAGTGTGCGCTCTCGGTTTCCCTCGACAAAGCCCGTGCGTTGTGTACCGTACCAAAACTTGCACACTGAAAACGCGGTCGAGATTCGAGAAAGCTCCCGTCCGTGTCCTGCTAGGACGAAATGATGAGCAACAAACTTTTTTTTTCGAAAACTGTTGATTTATTCATCTTCAATCATGCCAGTACAACGAACATTAAAAATAATAATGGACCGTTCGGATGAATGTTGGAGCAGGAAGAGTGGATCCGCATCCGGTTTGGAAGGTCCTTTGGGGCAGGACAGTGCCCCCTAAGGTAAATGTGTTTAACTGGAGAGTGCTACATGGGATTGTACCATGCTATTGTACGCTGTCAGATCGGCATCTATCTACTCCGGTGATTTGTCCAGTATGTGGCAATGAGCCTGAGGATCTGCGCCATATGATGTTTACGTGCGAAAGAGCCAAGGCCGTGTGGAAGGAGCTGGGGCTGGAAACATCGATCGCGAATGCAGCAGCCCATGAGCGGTCAGGTTCGGTAATCCTGGAGAAACTTCTTTGCTCTGAGCTACCAGGAGAGGTAAAACTACCAATTGATAATGGTGTGGAAACAGTTATGGTGACTGGATGGTATTTATGGTGGGATCGCCGGAAGATCAGTCACCAGGAGAATGTTGGTAGCCCCTTTCGTTCAGCTACGAGCATTCATGGTATCGTGGCAAACTCACTGGCTGCCAAGGCAAAGGAACCTACGAAACAGATTAGATGGGTGAGACCAGCTAAAGAGGTGATTAAACTCAATGTTGACGCGAGCTACCATGTGGATGAGGGCGCGGGAGCAACTGGAGCTGTCTTACGAGATAGCTCAGGAGCGTTTATTGCTGCTTCTTGTTCCTTTCGACAGTTTGCCATGGATGTTCCCTCTATGGAAGCGTTAGCACTTTTGGAAGGACTGCGATTGGCAGAGCATTTGGGTATTTATGCACTGGTTGTGGAGTCCGACTCACAGAAGATAGTACAAGCTATGAAGGATCCTTCGGAGTACCGTGTTTCGGCTGCGGTGTTGACGGATGATTGCCGACAGGTGTTGAATTCCTTCGGCAGGACGACGATTGTTCACTGTGCTAGGGAGAGTAATGGGGTAGCGCATTGGCTAGCCAGGACTAGTTATAGAAGGAAGTTAAATGAGGTCTGGCAAGAGCATCCCCCTGATTTCTTAATTCCCTCCCTTGTAACTGATATGATTATTATGTAATAAAGGTCGCCGAAGTTCAAAAAAAATTAGAAATAATAAAAATTACATTCAGATTCATAGACCACCAAGCGATGACTACAAGCACTGAAACGAGCCGAAGGCGGCCCGCCGTCATCGCCCCTCACTCGCCGGAGCCGGGCACAATTTGTTATAGTTAACAGTTGAAAAGTCGTCGTGCTAAGATCTCATAGGACCAACACCCAAGAACAGCAACCGCCATCGATGAAGAGAATTTTAGGTCAGAAAGATCCAACCTGAAGACACATGAATAAAGACCGGATCCGAGCAGATCCACCAAAGACAACCACCTATCAAATCTCGCGAGATCCGCCGGAAACACACCTCCACACGCCCTCCAGTGATGCTAGACACATCATTGGGACGGGGGCTAGGCGGAGAACCTTATTCCATCTTCAAAAACCGCCGCCGTCTCCTCTTCTTGAGCAGGACACAGACCCTAATAAAACTTGAAAAAGCACCTAAAAACGGAGCCCTCCCGCCGGCAAGGGCCAGGATCCACCGCGCACCCATGACCCTAAGGCCGCAGAAGACGTGGAAGATCGGCGGCGCCGCCAACAAGCAACAAACTTGTAAGGTGAGCGTCAGGAAACTGTCTTGTCGATTTTATTGTGAGAAATGAAATCGCATGGGAGAAAGGAGCAGCAGAGCATGGATGCAGCTACAGTGACTTCATGAAGTCAAGTCTCACTGTAACTTAGCCCCCCTACAGCCATCCATTAAAGATCCTACGAACCGAATCGATCCATATTTCGAATGATTTTTTTTAAATAGTAAATGTTTGATTTAGTATTCTCAGGAACATGCAACGGCAAATTTGACAAAATTGACCTGTGGACGAAATCAAATCACGGAATGAACTGTCCGTGAAACTATTTCACGCGGTTGACCTTTTTGTGTGACGCCCGACACGAAGGCGTCACACTACACTATGCAACGCCTCACAGATAGGCGCTACACGCCTGGCCAGCGTTGCACCCCAGACTGCCTAAAAATTGCTAAGTCATTGTGCAGAGCCTAAGAGCTAGGCGCTGCACTGTATAGTGTGACGCCTAGCTCTCAGACGCTGCACTAGTGGTTGCACTACAAAATGAAGCAACCACTAGTGCAACGCCTAGAAGTTAGGCGCTACACTGTATAGTATGGCGCCTAGCTCTCAGGCGCTGCACACTGACTTAGTAATTTTCGGATCACACGGGTGCGACGCTGGCCAGACGTGTAGCGCCTAGTGTAGTGTGGCGCCTTCGTGTAGGGCGTCACACAAAAAGGTCAACCGCGTGAAATAGTTTCACGGGCGTTCGTAGGTCAAATTTGTCAATTTTGCCACCTGCAACGACGACGTGACGACGCTTCGGCCCAGCCGCCCAGGGAAAGGACCTGAGCGCCGACGAGCGACCGACCGACGTCTAATCCTGGGTGCAAACTTTGGGCGCTTTCGACGTCGGACAGTTGCATCGGCGCATCACACCACCACGGAATTCTGATCCCGGGAGGGTGCGCTCGTGTCGCATCGCATCGCAAGCAAGACGGGATTCCCTGCCCGCCTCGACGGGAACGTCTCCGCCCTTTTGCCCCCGTGCTGACCTGGGTGCATGAGGCTTTATATCTTTCGGAATGTCCAAAGCATCCGCCATGTTAGCTGCAAATCGGTGCCGAAAGCTCACGCCGTGCCGACAGTGGTGGCGCCATCGCCCATCGCCGTATCGCCTTCCGGCCCCGCTCCGGACCCCCGGTGCGCGTCCACCCCCAACAGCAGCCACGTCCGTGCGGCGGTTGGCGTTCAAAGCAGGGGAGATTTTCTCCTGCACACGGCACGGATGCGACCCAAGCCCAACTAACTCGCTCCATCTGCCCCAGTTTTTTGGAGGTGTCCGCTTTGAGTTTTCTCCTTGGTTGGTACTGTGCTGCCTGAAAGTTGCTTTACTGTCTAGAAACTTTTGTTGCGTCCAAAAAGTGCTCAAGAAAGTGCAGTGCAGGGCTTTCTATGTTGCAAAGTACTACTAGTATTAATAAACTGCATCAGGAAGACATTAGCTGAAATGCATCTTCCTGACAGAACAGGGTTAAAAGAAACAGATGGCGCCGGTAGCACCCAGAGCAGCAAGCTGGTTAAACAGTATCAGAACACTTCCTATCCCACTGCTTCCACCATCCATTTGTTAATTACACGAGCTAAATAAATTTTACTTGTGAGAAGAACTCAAGGGAGCTAGGTCGCACAGGCTCTTCCTACCCAGTTGTTAAACTTTACAGGAGCAGAATAAAATTTACTTGAAGAAATAATTAAAGGGACGATGACAGGTTCTTCATCCGGCTGCTGTCGATCTTTGCAGGACCAAGATAAAATTTACTTGGGGAGATAACTCAAGGGACGATGACAGGTTGTTCATTCAGCTCTTGTTGATCTTCACAGGAGCAAGATAAAATTTACTTGGGGAGGGGAGATAACTCTCAAGAGACAGGGATGGGTTCTTCGGGTTCTACAATCTTTGCACCACAGGAATACCTCCTTTTCATCATTATAGCTCTGCTTCTGTACAGTGTTGGACTGGAGATCTTGACCATCCTTCTCCTTGGAGTCTTCGAAGCACTCGGTCTTCTCTTAGGCGTCGAGTTTCCAGCATGCCTGCCGTTCTTCACGGGCGTCCAGTTTCCAGCATGCCCGCAGTTCTTCACGGGCGTCTTGTCAGAGCACGCTTCGTCTCCACAGAGATGGCCGAAGTGACCACGAGGATTCACGTAACAGTATGATGAGCTGACAATCCCTACGACCGTTGACGGGCGCACTGTTTGCATAAAATCCTCTAACTCTGTGAAACAAGCATGGTCGGTGTATGGCAGAGTGTAGGAATCCTTCTCAAATAGCTTTGGTGGTGACGAGGGATCATAGTTCATCTCTATTGTGCCCACTGCGCCCCGCCCTCGCCCTTTGCATCTGGTAGACTTTGCTGGTCCTTTGCCACTCAACTTGCTCTTTCCCTCGCTGTTTCTCCATAGCCAAGTGTTGCCTGAAGGCATGATTCCTATAGTTGGACATACTGTGTTCAAAGCTTCAAGACTCTCGATGCTCAGGCCGTATCTTGGAACAGCCCGGACCCTCGTCAAGCTGGTCTGGGTGGTGAAGATCTCTCGATTGTCATCAATGCCTAGAAGGTGCATTGTCAGTAGGCGCTGGGGCCAGACCCAAATCTGACAAGGAAAGTGAGAAAAGAATATTTTAGCCTTCAGAAGATCAGTGTGTAGTGTATATAAAGCTAATACAATAGCAGCGTGTGTATCAAAGTTCTGACGGCTACACAGAATTTTAGACTAGATGACTGAGCAGGGGTGAGAACTTAACACCAATACTGAAGCATGTTTATGTTGAATAAAAGAATGGAAATAGGAAATTAAGAAACATATCAGATTATGTCAAGGAAAGGAGGCTTAGCACCTTCGTTTGTAGTGCTCTGGCTATATAAAGCAAGAGGTCTTCTTTGCCAAGAGTGTCAATGCCAAGAATAACTTCATGATCAGGATGAGCACGAATAAGGTCAACTATCTGCACCCAACACTAAGAAAATATTAGTATAGAACATCCAACATAGCATGATGGACAATTTAATGGTCACATATACGCAGAAACTTATGTGTAGGCAACTTACTTACAAGTTGGGAATGGCATCTTATTGCAGGTAAATTAATTAGCGCTAGAACTCTAGACTATATCAGAGCATCCACCACATTAGTAAAATAGGATGTGGGGCAGCTAATGCTGAACATGAGGAAGTACAACAGCTGTCCAACCAAATCCATGCCCGGTTAGTCTCTGGCCCCTTCAAGATGCAGCTATAGAAAACAATATGCCACTGGTTTTCACCTTTGACAGACACTTGGCTTGAGTGGCATCAACAGGCTATACCAAATTTCTTACTGAAATTCTACGAGCTCCATGTGAAATGCCAAAAGTATTGATGTATAAGTAGCATACTGTGTATATGAACTAGGTTGTAACTGACAGTCGCAATTGACACCAAAGGATGGACACCGAAAATTGCATATAAAAGTGCATCTGCCCATTCTGGAGACTTCGCTGCTAGAATGGGGTCAGGCCTCCAAGGCATTCTAAGAATTGTTTTCCTTAGGGATCCACAACACAACGTATAATCTTCCTAGTAATTTAAATCGTCACAGAAGGTAAGTGCACTTCTCTGAAGAAAATTTCAGACTAGCATGGACTACGGTTGGCTGAAGTGACAACGTTGCATACACGGGGCAGGAATTGGCACAGTGGACCGAAGCAAATCTGACCTGCTGAGCGACGACGCGGCGCGGGGGGAAGTTGAGCGACGGGTGGCAGTAGGTGTTGTCCAAGTAGAGCACGTCGACGGTGTCCCCGGCGAGCGCGTCGAGGAGCGCCTTCTTCGCGGTCCGCGCCTTGTCGCACCCCAACTCCCACCGGAAATCCCCGGTGTAGAGCCTGCACCCGAGGTCGCCGCGGAAGAGGAACATGAGCGAGCCTGCACACACGGCGCGCGGCCACGGATCGATCAGCGGGCTTACCGAGCGGCGGCGAGCGCATTAGGATTGAGGAGGGTTTGGGGAGGGGAGGCGTACCGGGGCAGTGGATGGCGGGGAGGGCGGTGACGTGGAGGGAGACGGTGCGCCCGGAGATCGGGGAGGTGAGGGTGAGCGAGGCGGATGCTCCGGCGGCGATGGGGCGGAGGAGGGAGGCGTCGACCCCCGGGAAGCGGGTGGGGAGGAGGCGCGCCGTTACGGGGGAGCAGTAGAGCGGGCCGTGGCGCCAGCCGCACGCCGCGCCGAGGCCCCGGGTGTGGTCCTGGTGGAGGTGCGTGAGGAAGTAGGCCTGGCTGCCGCCACTGAACTTGTCCACGGACACCAGCCCCTCGTCCATGGCCGCCGCTGAACTTGCCGCCAGTGCGCCGCCGCCTCCCCCTCCGCGGATTTTTGGGGGGTGTTTTCGCCTTTGTGAGGAAGAGGGAAGGGGAGGGACGAGGCGAAGAGGCGCGCCAAAATGAAAACGCTAACCGCGCGCGGTAATCGTCGCAAAGAAGCATGTCAACATTTTCGAAACCACCATCGGACAGGTTCCAGATTTTATATTAGTCATTTTTCAATTTCATCAACAATAAACGTTAGTATTCACTTGTGTAATATTGTACTAGGATATTAGATTTTTTTTAGGGAGGGATGTTGGTATTAGATTAGTCATTTTTTCTCTTCCTTTTTCCTCCGTGTCTACTCCTTGCGCTCGATCATTTCACAACGTAAACGCTAAGTCCTTTTACAATAAGATGCTTAGAAAAATAAATCAGTTTTTAAGTATTGATAATTGATACTTATTTGTAGAGGATACCCCCTCCTATAGAAATGAAAGAAATCCTTATTTAACACTATATTAAATTTTGTTTCCTTATTTGACACTGAAAACATTTTTTCCCTAAGTAACACTGCTTCTAAATTTTATGCCCTTTATAACACTTCCGTTCATTTTTCATTCGAACGGTGTTAAATTACATGTAAAAAGACATTTTTACCCTCGGGTGCATGGTGCCTGTACTTCCATAATACTTTCTTGAGGACGTTCCTGGCCGATGCTATTGACCACAACAACACGCGTAGATAGACAAAAACTCTCTTGGTGACATGATCAATTAGCACGCCGGGCTGGACATACAAACGATGCTTACGTAGGAAGCTGGCTTCGTGTTTGCCAAGCGGCTTGATCGATTCTAGCTGAACTAGTTAGCACTTGAAGCTATGCTTTCACTACACACGTACACGTCGGGATGCAGATAAATTGATGGCGGCTCGTGCATCAACAGCTACGGTGGAGCTCGTCGTGGTAGCGGCTCTCGTGTGGCCCGTGGCGTGGTGCGCAGCAGGCGACCGCCGGAGCGGTGGCACGGTCGGGCGCGCGGGGCCGGCTACGGCGGCTGGCTGCTCTACACGACGGCCAACGGAGCGATGGCGCGGCACGGTGACAGGGCACGACCTGGTGGTAGCAACGCAGGCTGTTTCACCATTCCAATACCGTTTGTCGGAGGAGGATCCAGTTCCACATGCCACCTGAGGGGTTTGACAATGAAAACGTGTCTTTTTTGCTTTTCAATATTAGCATCTACTCCCTCTGTTTTCAAATATAATTCTTTTAAAGATTTCAATACAAACTACATACGGATGTATATAAACATATTTTAAAGTGTAGATTCACTCATTTTGTTCCGTATGTAGGTCTATATTAAAATCTCTAAAAAAACTTATATTCATGAACGGAGGGAGTATCAAATCTGTCACATGCCACACAAGGGGTAAAAGGGTCTTTTTAGGTGACATTTAACATCGTTAAAGCTTAAAATGGACGGAAGTGTTATAAAGGACATAAAATCTAGACTTAGGGTTAGATAAGGAAGAAAAATATTTTCAATGTCAAATAGGGAAAGAAAATTTAAGACAGTGTTAAATAAGGAATTCTTTCATAGAAATAAGCATCGGTGCTTAAGAAAAACTCAATTTATTCTTTAAGAAACATCTAGCATTATACAAAGCCTAACAACATGTAGCATGCGGTAAATGCCAGAAAGAAGCATACCAACATTGCATTTATTTGGACACAAACATGTACATACAGAAATCTAGACAGCACATGTAAACATGCACCCGTTACCCAAGTAAGTATCCAAAGCAGAAAAGTAGGGAAGAATACAACAGGTACACATACATGGGGAAGCCTGGCCTTACAAAACAAGAGAGGTTCATAAAAATACAGCTCATGCACACAGTAAATAGTTCAATCTACTTGCAGTCGACAACATAAAACATCACACGACACAAACCAACAAAGACCCCCGCCACTTGAGAGCCCGGCCCTAAAGCCTGCCGGCAAAGCAAGTCCATGATATGCGCACGGTCATGCGGTGGATGCTGGATACAGAGTTGCTTCACTCAGATACGCAGGGACCGCCTAGGTACACAAGCCTCATGGTTTCCTTGCGCTCCGGTTGGATGCCATTGCCTCAGTTCTCTGCAGTGAAGTAACAGCGAGTTGCAAGCCAACTTAGCGATCAAGTCAAAGCATGAATCTCAAATGAAACAGCATCTGACATATCAGGCAGCAACTGAAATAAATAGGTGCGCTTGCATACAAGGGAGTTCAGAGCTCTTGAATATGAGAACATATTCAAAGGCACCATTGTAAACTACTGCGACAAGGAAATCGAGTAAGCTTGGTTTGTTCCAGTAGATAATTGTACATAACATATGAATAACAGGCTAATGTTCACAAGGACCAGAGCATCTGAAACCATTACCCTCCCAAGTACTCCCTCCGTTCGAAATTACTTGTCGCGGAAATGGATGTATCTAGACGTATTTTAGTTCTAGATACATCCATTTTCGAGACAAGTAATTCCAAACGGAGGGAGTATGTTGCCAACACTCTGAACTTGTGAAGACCTTAGGCAGATTCTAGCTCAAATTTACTAGTACTACTTAGCACATCCTACAACTCCTGCTGTTTATAGGGAGAATTTACTTACATAGGGCCTAATTGGTTTACTAAACTTGGCCCTTGGGGTAAGAAACCCGAAGGCATTTTTTTAGGTTGAGAAAAGGCCCTGAACACGGCTTCACCCACGACAGCAGGGACGCAGATCCTCTAACTTACGTGACCTAACTTTGTGTGGCTGACATGTGGGCCAGCTCAGCGCCATTGGTGACCCTGACAAGCATGGGGAACAATATACAGCGAGGGGTCGCACTGCATGAAGAACCTGGGTTTGAGCCCTTGTCAGTAGCCCCACTCCTCTGGAGGTCGCACTGCAGCGCTAATCGCACGTTCTCTGTTGGTTTACTAAACTAGCATATAACATACAAACAACAGACCAATATTCACAAAGACCAGTCATCTTCGGAATGTGAAACCTTTACCCTCCCAAGTATGTTGGAAACACTCTGAACTTCTGAAGACCTAGCACATCCTACAAATTTTGCTGATTGTAGGAAGAATTCTGATAGCCTTACTGGTTTACTAGACTAGATTTTTTTGCTGCAACCAAGTATGGCATGCTAGATGCTACACACCCATAGCTGATGTCACAGCTTGTCCCACTTGCCAGCCCATAATGACAAGTGGAAATTTTTGGCAACTGCTGCAAACTGTAATTACCAAAAAAGTGTGGTCCTGAACTAATGAGATCCCTGGTACCCCTGGTACCATGTCATCTGTTCCAGCATACATAGAAAAATGACAGGTGTATAAAGGCTATGAACTGGATACATGGCTAATAAGGGTTCCCAAGACATGAGGTATGACGGTATTCAACTACAATGACCCAATCAAAAATCTGCTGATGATAAGTGTAGTGTGAAGCAAAAAAAAAAAAAAAGAACAGTAATTAGAGAAAATTGATATGCAAGGGGAAAGTGAAATGAGATATGCATGGGTAAAAGTAACAGATGACCCAAAGGCAATCAAAGAAAGGGTGATCCTATCCATTTGTGACATAAGGGAAAAGGAGAGGAAACTGCACACATACCCCCATCATTGCACCTTATAAAGGTGTATAGCTTATCAATATTGCTTTACAACATGTAAGTCATGCATGCGAATTTCTTGATGATTTTCCTTGTTTGCCTTCATTTATATTCCATTTACAAGTAACACAATCACTAACTATTCATTCTTCTTTGTCCAAAGTATCAAAGCAAGGATATATATAGCATGACCATTTTCTCTTGTCCTTCTCTTGATTGTATGAACTTCTTAATTCCACTCAAAGCTATGCATTATACTTTGAAATGGGTCGAGTACTACGAAATAAATAACTCAGCTAAACATGGCAACGGAAGTGGAAACAATTAGCGCAGGAGAAATTCTAGAGATACATGGGAAAAAACCCTTCAGAATTTCAAAAGCATGAGTTGATTCTAACTATCGTGGTCCTACAAGAAATCTTATATGAAAAACGCATTCCACAAAGCTGATAAGCTGACAACAAAATTTTAATATGAGGCGGATTAAAGCTTTCAAAAGAGATATTAATGTTACACCATTTTTGCATTACTTTAATTAAATTGTAAAGTATCTTCGTGTTAACCATGGACAAACAATATAGGAAGCTACAAATGTCCCAAGATGTGATTCTCCTTGAATTAAGTACTCCCTCCGTCCCAAAATAAGTATCGGTGATTTAGTACAAAGTTGTACTAAATCAACGACACTTATTTTGGGACGGAGGGAGTATCAATTTAGGTAACTAACAAAATATAGCCCCTCTTCTGAATTTAGCACAAATAAGAAAGTATAGAATATAATGTCACCATGCTTGCTGTATAACTATTATATTATTTAAAGAAAAATAGCTTCCATAGAAACTCCCCTATTAAATAGGAGAAATGCAACTAATTCCATATATAACTCTCTTTTTAATCAGGTAGTAGAACTATTACGGTTGCATAAGAGATACGACTCTTGTTACATATACATCGATAATTGTTTCAATTCAGCTACGTGGTAGAAACATATAACCAGCGGACAAGATGATCCATAAAAGGAAGTGTCTCATATAAAAATATAACTATCGGCATTACCACTTTTTTAATTGCATCCTTGTTTTCCTTAATAGCCAGCAGATTGCTGTAAATGCACTATTTATCTCATGTGCTAACTCTAGACAACTAGAGATGCCAATTTGAGGTAGTAGTTCTTCATTACCCTGATGTTTCTTCACCAAGTAAAACATCAAGAAATACTCTCCTTGTACAATTACTTACACAAGCATAACAACCAGTGACTGATAACAACTGAAATGTACTGCCTCTGTGTCAAAAACACACGCCGTTTGGACGTTGACACGGTCTCTAACATTGACATTTTGACCATCAATTTCTTTGAAAATGTGTTGTTTTAAATGATAGTTCGATCTAGTACCATCAATTTGATGTTGCCAATTTCAGTAATTATTTCAACATTGATTGTTAACCTAAAGTTTTCTACTAGCCCAGATCCTAAATAACATGTATTTTGACAAGGAGGTAGAAAGAAACAACTACAGATGGCATCAACAACAACGGATGCAGTGTGCAGAAGCAGAGAATTTGATTCATTTTCATTTATCTCTTGACAGCTCAAGAATTTGATTCACAGTTCAACATTTTTGAATTTGATTCACAGTTCAAAATTTTTGTATACCTATGTGCCTTTATCAAATCTCAATACAGTTTATTTTTCATCCACAATTTTAAGAGCACCGGGAAACCTTTCATGAGAAGAGAATATCACAGTATTACCATTTCCTCCAACAGTCCAGTCCATAGCAGTATTATGCAAGTTAAAATTATGCCATCAAACTTGTCAGCGCCATTACAAATTCCAACAAAAGACCAACAGTTTTAATCGCCGAGTGACTGAAACATCTTAGTACTGAACTAGTTACCAAGGAGTGTCTATACTAGTTTTGTTGCATACCATACACTAGTGTAGTAAATCACTTCATCCAGCACCTCATGAATAAATAATCAATCAGCACAAAACAATAATAAACCATGGAGTTCAGGAAAGCAGGAGGGCAAACCTTTGTGTGCGTCAGGCGCATCATGATACACGGGCTCATCCTCAGGCACGGTGTGCAGCTCATCTGTTGCTGCTGCTGCCTCCCCGGGGATACCTGCAGCGTCATCTGGGTAGCGAACAACCACAACCGGGCAGACACAGTGATGCACACAGTAATCACTAACACTCCCGAGCCTCCCCTTGCCGCCCTTGCGCGAGGCCCCGAATCCGCGGCTTCCCATGATCATGGCGGACAGGCCAAGGCGCTCGGCCTCGAGGCAGAGGCGCTCCTTCATGTCGTGGTCCTTGACGACGTGGATCTTAAAGGGGATCTGCGCGGCGACGAGCGGCTGCGCCAGGTCCTGCGACTTGGTGGAGGTGAAGGCGTCGAAGTCCTCCTCCCGCTTCTTCTGCAGCTCCTCCGCGGAGGAGGCGGCGTGGGGCTCGGAGCCCTCGGCGGCGGCGGCGACGGCGGCGTCGTCCGCGTCGTCGTCGGAGACGGAGACGGGGATGGAGCCCCAGTCGGCGCCGTAGAGGACGGAGGTGGGGCGCACGTGGAGGAGCACGACGGCGTCGCCGGGCCGCAGGTAGTTCTGCACGGCCCACCGCACGGCGAAGGCGGACTCGTCGGAGAGGTCGACGGCGATGGCGATGCGGCGGTGGGAGGAGGCGTCCTTGCCGGCGAGCGAGGAGAAGAAGTAGCGCGGGGAGGAGGGCTGGATCGTCGCCGCCTGCCCCGCCGCGAGCCGCACCGGCGGCAGCGCCGGGGCCGGCGCGTCGCCGCCGGCCAACGGGGAGGAGGAGTTGGCCGCCATGGGGAGCTAGCTGGCTAGGGTTTTTGCGCTGACCCTTCTCGCCGGGCTCTCTCGGGTTTATTCCGGAATCTCTCGGTGGTGGATTTGATCCGGGGTGAGGTGGGGTGATGCTGATTGGGGGTTTTGGTTTTGAAATGGATGAATCGAGAGAGTGGGCTGGAAGGAAGGAAGGGAATGGTCGTGTTGCGCCTTGTGCTTGCAACTGAGCTGTGTGATTGGGGGAGGGGGACTGGATTTGCCTTGCCTTGTCGTACACGCAGCGCTGCCCGATGTTGTCGCTTTTTGTTCCGCTTTTCTTTAATCTTTCTCGAGCTTCTCCTAATCTTTCACTTTTTATTACTAAGAGCAACTCCAACGGGCCGACTCAAACGGACGGCGATTTCGTTCATTTTTTCGTTTGGGTCGGCCGCCCGCCCGGCGTCCGCCCTGTTTTTTATATGGGTCGGCAGCGCGCCCAACGCGCCGACCCATATGTGCAGGCGTGGCCGGCTGGCCGCCCAATTTTGCATTGCATTCAACATATTGTGAAATGAAAATTTAACAAATAAAATAGTCCGGCCAAATAAATAATATAGTTTACAGGCCAAATAAAAATAAAAATGTTTCACATAGTTTTGCAAACGAATAAAAGAAGATACATCTATTGGTTGCCAACATGAGTCTACATATGCTCAACCAAATCATTTTGCAGTTGCACGTGAGTTTCCCAATCACGCATGTCTTCATGAAACTGAGTGAACTGCTCAAATGTTGCCGCTATTCCATACTCAGGCACAACATTCTCACCCTAAAACTGAAAGCCTTGATCGTACAGACGTTCCGGGCGCTTGTCTTCTACGATCATATTGTGCATGATCACACAAGCAGTCATTACCTCCCATAGTTTCTGCGTGCTCCAATTATTAGCAGGATAACGAACGATGCCCCATCGAGATTGCAAAACACCAAAGGCACGCTCGACATCCTTTCTAGCACTCTCTTGCTCTTGGGCAAATCTTTTCCTTTTCTCTCCAACAGGGTTGGGTATTGTCTTTACAATAGTGGTCCACTGAGGATAGATACCGTCAGCCAAATAGTACCCTTTGTCGTAGTTGTGGCCGTTGACAGTAAAGTTCACCGGTGGGCTGTTGCCTTCGGCAAGCCTAGCAAACACCGGTGAGCGCTGAAGCACGTTGATATCATTGTGTGATCCAGCCATGCCAAAGAAAGAGTGCCAGATCCAGAGATCTTGAGGCGCCACAGCCTCTGGTATGACAGTGCAAGCCCTGACATGTCCCTTATACTACCCTTGCCAAGCAAAAGGGTAGTTTTTCCACTCCCAGTGCATGCAGTCTATGCTGCCAAGCTTCCCCGGGAAGCCCCTGCTAGCATTCATCGCCAACAAACGGGCTGTATCTGCAGCTGTCGGCTCTCTCAAGTACTCAGGGCCAAACACAGCAATCACAGCCTTGCAGAACTTATACAGGGACTCTAGGCATGTAGACTCGCTCATACGGACGTACTCGTCAATGAGATCACCGGGCACTCCGTATGCAAGAATTCGGATGGCGGCAGTGCATTTCTGATAAGAGGAGAAACCAATCTTGCCGACGACATCCTCTTTGCACTCGAAGTAGTCATCATAGCCGACCACTCCCTCTCTAATACGGTTGAAAACATGCCTACTCATACGAAACCGGCGGCGAAATTTGTGATGTTTGAACAACGGGTTTGTTGTATCAAAGTAGTCCTTCCAGAGAAGGAAATGCCCACTCTCTCGGTTACGATTCAACGCCGGAAGGTGGCCCGGAATGGAGCCACGGAACAATGGCCGCTGGTTGTTGAGGTGGTGATGGGCCAACACGGCAGCCAATATCTCCTCCTCGTCGTCGGACGACGTTGGAGTCGCAAATGAAATTGTGGAAAAAGAACTCGTCGGCGGAGTCCATTTCCGTACCTTGGCAAACTATCGAACAGTTTGCGGGCGTCGAAGAAGGAGACGGCCGGCGAGGGGAGACGCGGCGCGCACAGACCAGCTAGCTGCCCTGCCGGCGTCCGACGAGCGTGCCGGTCGTATGTGGCGGGGGCGGCGAGGCGTCTTGGTCGCGGGCGTCGGTGCGGTGGGGGAAGCGGCGGCGGGAACCAGTTTGCTCCCCGGCGGCAAAATGGCGGCGGCGAGCGACTGGGGGCAGGAGCGGCGTTGCTGGGCGGATGTGGAGGCGGTGGCAGCTGGAAGAGTCGCCGCAAAAATGGGCGGCGGCGTCGGTGACGGAGGAGGCAGGGGCGAGGGTTGCTCGTTGACCGGGGGGGAGGCCAATGTGCCACAGACCAGCGGGCCCGGGGACAGGAGTAGGCGACCGCGCGCGCGTCCGTCGCGTGTCCGCGCCGACGCAAATCAGGCTCAAAATTGGGCCGGGAATGGGTCGCCCGCGGACGAAAAACGGACGCGTGTCCGTTTGGGTCGACGCATTGGGCCGCCTTTTCTGTCCGCGCCAACCCAAATGGACGGCCGCGGACGAAATGGGTCGCCCCATTGGAGTTGCTCTAAGTACTTAACACAGTACGATCGCTGGATGGACAAGATACAGGCACAGGCACCCTACCTCTATAAGCCTATATATAAGCATCCTGGAGATACACCTCATTTTTTTAAAAGACGAAAGACCCCGGCCTCTGCATGCAGCCACTTTAGAGCAACTCCAACGGGTCGACCCAAATGGACGGCGCATTTGTCCGTTTGGATCGGCCGCCCGCCCGGCGTTCGTCCTTGTTTAGATTTGGATCGGCAGTGCGCCCAACGCGCCGACCCATTTCATATCCGCATTCAACTTTTTAGAAAAAAAGGCCCGCGGCCGATCATGCCAGCGGCCATGTCTCGTGCCGGCACCATGCTAGCGCCGGCATACAATGCCGGCTTCAGAAAATATCACCACAGTTCATGTTGGCGCACTCGTGAGCCGGCCGGCACACATGCCAGCACACAAAAAAAGGGTGGGACTTGAGTTCGACCACGCCGTGGTCATGCCGGCACACCTGCCGGCATACAAAAAAGATGGCGCTCGCCGCCATAAATCACTCGTCATCGAACTTGAGCATGTCGGCCTGCATCTTCCCGGACCACGGCCTCTTCCTTGGCGACACGGTATTGAGATCCACCTTCATGATCTCCACCCCGGTCATCATGCTCACGAGAGCCACTTCTTTCGCCTTGGTCTTGGCGTTGGCGGCCTCGATCTCTAGCATCTTGGCTTGCTTCTCCGCCTCTAGCTCGAACATCTTGGCTTGCTTGTCGGCGTCCAGCTCAAGCCTCCTCCTTTGGATCTCCATGAAAGCATCCATTTGCTCCGCTTTGAAACGCCGGCGCTCCTCCTCCCTTGAGTCCTTCTTATTCATCATGCCGTCCACGCTTGCGATCAAGGCGTTGGTGGCCGCATCTCGCTTGTCCTCCTTGGAGTTGGTCTTCCCCCGCGGCCGTGCCGGCTCGCCCTCCCCAACATCCTCCACGGCTTTCTTCCCCCCACGCGACTTGAGTGCGGCATATTGTGCCTTGAACTTCTCCTCGTCCTTGATGACCCGATAGCAATGGGAGAGGTTGAAGCACTTGCCATTGTGTTGAAACTTGAATGCCTCCAAAGCTTGAAATGCCTACAAAATGTTTCCATGCAAGCATATGGGCAAGTGATATGCAAATGAACACGCAAAGGATGAACTTGATGACACAAAAGAGGGCGGCTTGCTAGCATACCATGTATTGCATGCCGATGCCGCTCACGGGGCGGGCCTTACGCTCTCAAGAGTAGCGCAAAACTTGTTGCACTCTTGTTGGATCACCCTCCACCGCTTGGAAATGCAGACTCACCCGCGCGTGCTCACAAATTGGTAAGGCGGAAACTTCTTGCGCTCATGAAACTCTCGGTGAACACGAATCCAAAAGGTTGAATGCTTTTGCTCGGCGCCCGTCTTGGGGTCTTGTCCAATGTCTCGCCAACACTCGCAAAGAAGCTTGTCCTCGGCCGCCGTGTACGCCTTCGTGCGCTTGCTCTTGCGCTTCGGCTTAGGACCAACGGCTTGGTTGGCGAGCTCGTCCTCGAACAAAGGCTCCACTTCGATGTCGCACTCGTCCTCTTCCTCTAGCTCGTAGTCGTCCGGGAACTCGTGGTCGAGGGGGAAGCCGTCCAGGTCGATGCCGACCTGATCACGCATGAAGGCCGTCCGGGAACATAGCCAGCGGCCGGCGTGAACGCCCCGTGGCCGCCCTGGCTTTGTGTCTTGTCGGGATCGTAGCCAGCGGCCGGCGCACCGCCCTCGAAGATGAGGTTCTGCATGTAGTCCTCGTCGACGGCGGACGGTATTTCCTCAAACAGGTCGCGGGCGCCTGGGAGCACGGCGGCCGGCGTCTGCCGCGTGCGTTTCCTCGAGCCGCCGGATGACGAGCCACCGGCCACCGGGGTGGCTTTGAGGTCGATGGGTGCGGGCGCAGGCGTGAAGGCGCGACCACGCTCACGTCGGGCGAGCACTCCCTAGAGAGGCGGGAGGCCTGCGGGTAGACGTGAAAGTCGGGGATCGGGTTGCAAGCCGACGCGCGGGGCGAGTCGGGCAACACCATCCGAGGAAACGCCGACGAGCCGGTGCTGGCCGCGGCGACAGCGGCTTGGACGAGGCCGTGTTGGCTAGGGTTTAACCCTAGCATGTAGAGCGCCTCCCTCGTTGCCGCCGCGACGCGGGCGTTGGTGACCTCCTGCTGCGCGGCGGCGACGACGGCGGCCGGCGCGGCGGCCTCATCCCTCGCGTCCGCGGCGTGCCTCCGGCCCTTCCTCTTGGCCGACTCCCTTGCCCGCTGTTCGGGCGTCAGCGCCTTCTTTGGCTTGGTCGCGGCGGCGGTCTTGCGCGGGGTACGAGGCTTGCCTTTCCCGGAGGGGGCGACGGCGCCGGTCGAGGCGAGGGAGGCGAGGCCGGCGGCGGCGCCGAGGTCGATGGCGTCGTCCATGGCTGGTTGGGGTGGGAGCGCGCGCTGACGGGAGTGTTTTTGGGAAAAAGGGGGGAATGGTGGTGGCTGCCACCGACCGGTGGGCCCGGGGAGAGGAGTAGGCGCGCGCGCGTCCATCTCGTGTCCGCGCCGACGCAAATCCTGCTCAAAATTGGGCCGGGAATGGGTCGCCATGCGGACGCCAAGTGGACACGCGTCTGTTTGGGTCGGCGCATTGGGCCGCCTTTTCTGTCCGCGCCGACCCAAACGAACGGTGGCGGACGAAATGGGTCGCTCCATTGGAGTTGCTCTTCTTAATTATTCATAAGATCTTATAAAGTAATACATCAGTACGTCTTAAGCCATCATCTTGACAATATCCGCCGCTACTTCTATCCTTGATGAATGGGTGCCTATAGTCCGAACCGAATACCAAACAGACTTCGCACCATATCCTAACATCTAAAACCAAAGGCCCCAACCAAGCCACAATGCCGGGTCTGGGGCACACATCGGTCCGGCGCACTCACCTAGCCATGCCTAGCTTTCGTTGACGCCACCACGACGCCACCATCCCGCGCTCGTCCATCGTCACATGCCCACCGCCGAGACCCGGCCACTCCATGCCACCAAGACTCGCCGTTGTCAACGTGCTAGATGCCACACCGCTCCTCCTTCGTGAGCACCACCTATTGCCACTGGTCCCAACCCCTTCGCCTTCAGTTCTTCTAACCGAGCACCCGAACGTCCCAGACGGCGCCTCCAAGAAGGGCACGACACACACAGTGCCGCCGCCCAATCTGAGGAGATTTTGGGTCTTCACCCGGGCATGAGGTCGGGGTGGAGGGCAGGGCCTCGATGGCGCCTGCAAGGAGGAGAACGACGACCTTGGTCGTCGCCACCGTTGGGATAAGTGAGTCATCCAGAGTTTCCTCCGGTCCGATGTCACCTCTACCAGCCCCGCGAACGCACCGAGGCCGACAATCGGGATCGCAAGCCACCAAGTGCAGCGGGAGAGAGCCTGTAGCGAGGAGGAGATCCACCGGCAACTCACCGCCCATGCGGTCAAGGCGCCGTCCATCCACCACCCGTGAGCGCCGCCAGCCAAGGGCGTCGTTGCCGTGCCTACCAGGGCCGCCGCCCGAGGTCCAGATTACTCCGTGATGACTGGAGCGACGAGATCCGCCGCCGCGTGGCCCACGCCGTCGTCCAAGCCTGCCGCCGCCGAGCCCGCCGCCGCCAGGAGCTACCGGAAGACACACACCCAATGGATCTGGGCGCCCGTGCACCGCCGCAAGCCTGCCGCCGTTGGGAGGGCCGCACCCCGCGGATCTGGGCGCCCGCGCCGTCCGCGGGTCTGGGGGGAGGGAGGAGAGGCCCTCCGCCGCTGCCATCGCACGCACGGGCTTTGCCCGGCGCCGACCACCGGCAGTGGCGGAGGGGAAGGTGAGCGCTGGGGGAGGACTAGGCGGCGGCGGCTGAGACCTCCCGTGTCACCCGCGAGGGAGGCGGCGCGAGAGGCAGTCCACGACGAAGTCCAAAACCCTGAGATACACTCATATTCAACGGAAACGTCTCTTTTCACTCAAAGAACAGCGTTGGAAAGCAATTAGTGACCATCCGAGCAATGTTTCATAGTTAATGGAAACGTCTCCTCCCACGAAACAAACAACAATGAAAAGACTAAAATAAATTCAGGAAAATGCCACCGCGAGGGACCATCTTCGCTAATCCTCCACCTATTGTGCAGGTAGTATTTGACTAATCCTTGCAATAGCGTTTCCTCATTTTCCAAAGCAGCTGGAAAGCTACTATCAGAATCTAGAAAGATCGCAACTGGTAGTATTATTTGCTTATTTCGTAGTACAAGTGGACTATACTAGCAGATTACAGCTTCTTACAAAAGAAAAGGATTTTTGACAGATTATTATGTGCATGATAATCATCGCAGAGTTAGTGGGGTGCCAGTCCGATCGAGTATACGCTGGTTTTGGTCCAGGAGCGCAGAACGCACTGACCGTTTCCCCTCCCTCTATTCTGGTTGCCGCCAGTTCATGAACCTACCTACATCCATTCCGTGTACGCGTTCGCTGAACGGGATAGCACTGGATGGGGCCGTTGACTGCCACCTCTCCGCACAAGATAGCTACCGGGGCCTCGATCTGGAACGTCACATCAGCGTCGGTTGCCCGCCGTTTGTTGTGTTGCGCGAGCTGTGCGCTTTACCAAAGCCCACGCGGACGGTTTTTGGTGCCTGCTGGCTTCTCCGGTCGTCCTCTTGGTTCCGGGCAGCTTCCTGCAAGGTTCAGCCCTTTTTGTTCATAAAACACTAGAAATGAAAAACTTGTATATGATGCGATGTCATGTATCTCAAATCGTATGACAAATCCTGTGAATTAGAAATAGAAAGAAAAGACCTTTGGTTCACACCTTTGGTCGAGGTGGGCAGGGCGAGGCGACTAAACGGCGGGACGGCGCGGCGGTGGGGTGAGGCAGCCATTGCGAGTAGGTTAGATGGGTGTGGCGGCGGGGAGGCAAGCCTCCTCTGGCGGTGGCGTGGGTCGTTGTTGCGGCCGCAGCTCGCCAACGGGTGTGGAAGTTCAACAGTTGCCTCCGCCAGTTTTAGGGGAAAGCTTAAGAAGACCTTTTTCCGTAGATAGAGGGGAGGTTGGGATCCCCTAAAAAATTCGTGTTTATGAGATCTGTTGGAGGAGTAATTGCCCAGCTCCCTTTATACCAGGTTTTTTCATACGGGGAAGATGACTTGTTTGAGATGCTCTAACTAATGCAAATGTTTGAGCACTCTATGTATGATGTGATCAAGTGATACGTCCCAATGTATCTATAATTTATAAAGTATTTATGCTATATTTGTTGGGAATCGTTGCATGGAAAATAAAAAAATTCTACGCACATGCAATCATCTATCCATGGAGATGCATAGCAACGAGAGGGGGAGGGTGTGTCTACGTACCCTCGTAGACCGTAAGCGGAAGCATTTCACAACGCGGTTGATGTAGTCGAACTTTCTTCACGCTCCAACCGATCTAGTGCCGAACGCACAACACCTCCACGTTCTGCACACGTTCAGCTCGGTGACGTCCTCCGCCTTCTTGATCCAGCAAGATGGCGAGGCAGTAGATGAGTTCCGGCAGCACGACGGCGTGGTGATGGTGATGGTGAAGTGATCTCCGCAGGGCTTTGCCTAAGCACTACGGAAATATGATCGGGGGTGTAAACGGTGGAGGGGGCGCCGCACACGGCTAGGCAATTGTCTGTTGTGTGCTAAGCGCCCCCTCCCACACATATATAGGTGGGAGGGAGGGAGGAGCAGCCAAAGGAGGCAAGTAGGAGGAATCCTACTTGGGGTCTGATACGTCGGAGGAATCCTACTTGGGGTCTGATACGTCTCCAACATATCTATAATTTTTTATCGTTCCATGCTATTATATTATCTGTTTTGGATGTTTTATATGCATTTAAATGCTATTGTATATGATTTTTGGGACTAACCTATTAACCTAGAGCCCATGGCCAGTTTTTGTTTTTTCCTTGTTTTTGAGTTTCGCAGAAAAGGAATATCAAACGGAGACCAATTGACCTGAAAATTTACGGAGAATATTTTTGGAAAATATAGAAAATACTAGAACGAAAAGTTACCGGAGAGGAGTCCCGGGGCCACCACAAGGGTGGAGGGCGCCACCCCCATCCCTAGGGTGCGCCCCCATCCTTGTCGTCGCCTCGTGGCCCCCCCTGACTTGTTCCCGACGCCAACACCTCTTATAAATCCCAAAAACTCCAGAACAGAACCTAGATCGGGAGTTCCGCCGCCGCAAGCCTCTGTAGCCACGAAAAACCAATCGGGAGCCCGTTTCGGCACCCTATCGGAGGGGGAAACCATCACAGGTGGCCATCTTCATCATCCCGACACTCTCCATGACGAGGAGGGAGTAGTTCACCCTCGGGGCTGAGGGTATTGAAGGAAATATGCCCTAGAGGCAATAATAAAGTTGTTATTTTATATTTCCTTATATCATGATAAACGTTTATTATTCATGCTAGAATTGTATTAACCGGGAACTTGATACATGTGTGGATACATAGACAAAACACTGTGTCCCTAGTAGCCTCCACTAGACTAGCTCGTTAATCAAAGATGATTAAGTTTCCTAACCATAGACATGAGTTGTCATTTGATGAACGAGACACATCATTAGGAGAATGATGTGATGGACAAGACCCATCCTTAGCTTAGCATATTGATCGTTCAGTTTTATTGCTATTGCTTGCTTCATGTCATATATATATTCCTTTGACTATGAGATTATGCAACTCCCGAATACCGGAGGAATACCTTGTGTGATATCAAACGTCACAACGTAACTGGGTGATTATAAATATGCTCTACAGGTATCTCCGAAGGTGTTTGTTGGGTTGGCATAGATCGAGACTAGGATTTGTCACTCCGAGTATCAGAGAGGTATCTCTAGGCCCTCTCGGTAATGCACATCATAATAAGCCTTGCAAGCAATGTGACTAATGAGTTAGTTGCGGATGATGTATTACGGAACGAGTAAAGAGACTTGCTGGTAACGAGATTGAACTAGGTATGAAGATACCGACGATCGAATCTCGGGCAAGTAACATACCGATGGACAAAGGGAATAACGTATGTTGTCATTACGGTACGACTGATAAAGATCTTCGTAGAATATGTATGAACCAATATGAGCATCCAGGTTCCGCTATTGGTTATTGACCGGAGAGGTGTCTCAGTCATGTCTACATAGTTCTCGAACCCGTAGGGTCCGCACGCTTAATGTTCGATGACGATTTTGTATTATATGAGTTATGTGATTTGGTGACCGAATGTTGTTCGAAGTCCCGGATGAGATCACGGACATGACGAGGAGTCTCGAAATGGCTGAGAGATAAAGATTCATATATAGGACGATAGTATTCGGACACCGGAAGTGTTCCGGGGGTACCGGGTACGTATCGGGTCACCGAAAGGGGTTCCGGGCATCCCCCGGCAAACTATATGGGCCTAATGGGCCAAGAGGGGAAACACAGCAGCCAGCAGGGGCTGCTGCGCCCCCCCCATATGGGTCGCACCTAAGGGACAGGAAAGGGGAGAAGAGAGAAGGAAGGGGAGGGATTCGGCCTCCCCCTTCCTTCCCTCCTCCCTCCTCTTTCCTTCCCCCTCCGGTGGATATGGTAAGGGGGGAGGCCGAATTGGGAGGCGCCCAAGTAGGAGTCCTCCTACTTGGGGCGCCCCCTTGGCTGCCTCTCCTCCCCTCC